>NW_028145662.1:145000-147500 GCF_977016875.1 Pavona decussata | reverse complement strand
AGTTCTTAAAATTGTAGTTGGCGAAAAAAGATCTATGTATTCTACTGTTTGTTTAACATGTCTAGACAGCTGTTGCTTGTCTGCAGCATTGTGAAAGGTTTCATCAAATGCCCACCTTTCATGAATAACACTGTCTGAACTTAGCTTATGAGCACATAATTCCCACCCTTCTTTTTCAATAAATAATTTTGTGTTTTTTCCAGACGAGTGCTTTTCTTTTGATAGTGGAAGTGAAACAAGATTGGGCAGAGCTGTCAAATCATAAGAGCCAAAATTCCCTTGTAGGTCTTTCATTTCTGAAGACAGAAGAAGTTCAGTTTCAAGGGATGCAGATGACTCAAAAAACTGTAATGTGGTCGGTTTTCCCCCTGATATCCTGGCTCGTTGTAATGAAAAGTAATTTTCCACATCATCCTGACACATAGTTTTTGGTATAATTTGTATTTCTGGATGGTGCATCTGCACATACTGAACAATTCCAAGAAAAGCTCGAATACTTCTTTTGAGATCTTTGTAAGTTATGCGTGGTATGAATTGTTTCCAGTGGTCTTTTAGACCACTGGCTGATTGCAAACTGTTTCTTTCAACCTCTCTATACCAGTTGTCAAACCACATCATAATAGATATCAATTGTTTGTAGCTGTCAGGATCAACTTCCGAATTATTGTTAAAAATTCGAAACAATTTGTTGCATTGCTTTAAGTACATACGTGTTCCAACTGTATCCTCAGGTGGTATTGGCCCCTTAAGTATGTCTAATGCCACATCAAGAGAACACACAGTAACAGCTCTTTTAACACTCATTTTTGTTCGGGGAGTTAATTTTATGTGTTTCCAGTTCACCTTTGTCATACGACGTTGAACAACAGGTATCAAATGATTTACTGTTACTTTTTGCCCGTGTACTTGAAGCAGACCATCAGGATTAACTAAAAAGTTTCGTAGTTTTTTTATCATATGGGGGTAATCAGAAAGCCACCAAATTGGTTTGTCATCATTAAATGGATTGTACGTCACCCAATTCTGTGCCCCAGACCTACTAAAGAAGGCGTGAGAGTATGTTGAGCCATCAGAAACACCATAGAGAACCTCTATTTTTTTTCCATTTTCTAATTTCAGACCTCCTATCGCCTCACATACTTGCCAAACAAGGGTTGAAAGAATTTTGTGGTTGATTTTGTGTAAGGGGAAAGAAGCAACTGGCCAAGAAAAGTCCCCTTCTAATGATGAAAAGAAGAACTGACAAACAAGTTTAGCTTTTTTTGATGATGGGGTTTCTTTAACACTGGGCAATTCAGAGCTGGAATCATACTCCTGGTCAGATGCACTAGACGATTGTGAATCTGTTGACTCAGAGGAGCTGCCACTGTCATCTTCCTCGTTATCATTAAGATTTTCTGGTCTTGTGTTGAGTTCAGCGCTGATATTAAAGTCTTCAAATCCAACCAATTCTCCTGTCCGTTTACATAGCACGATCCCTTCCTTTATTGCCATTTCATCCCAGTGAATACCTCCAATCCCCTTACAACCCCTTCGTGTCATTTCTTGAACCATGTGTATTAAATTCTCCTGGGATATTGGGCTAGTTGTACTTGCTGCCTGTCGATACTGTTTGACTGTTTCCCAGGATGGAATTGGAAGTATGCTTCGAACCACCTCATAACCTTTTCTGTGACACTTGCTTGCTATCATGCAACTCCACTTTATTACAAGGGGGTTGTATCTCATACCTTTAGGGTGGGGCTTTTGCTTATTTTTGGTAAGCTTCCCTTGCTTTGAAAATTCCTCCTCCTGTTTCTTTAATGATGTCAATGTGTCAGTAAGGAGAGCGTAAAGAACAGAATTTTCAGTAAGCCACTGATTTTCAATAGCAACATCCATTAGTTTGGCAAGGTCGGATGATTTAGGCTTAAAATTTTTTGGTGCATTTAAATTTTTTTGTTTTTCTTTCAGATATAAACTGTAATATTGTTTTGCTTTTTTTTGGCTTTGGGCAACCATTTTGTGCAGATTTCTTGCCCTGGCTATGAGTTCAGCATGTGAGAGGGTACTGAGTTTAGTGTGTGAATCATAGGCTGTTTTGGACTCAAATGTTTCAGATGAAGGTTTTGTTTGCCAACGCAAGCAAGAGCGTAAGATGTCCTGACATTTGCTGCACCTTGTTTTTGAATTCACAGGTAGTTTATAGAAGCAACTTATGCTCCTGATGCATTTTACAATTTCTCCATCTACAATTGCTCCTTTTGGGTCAACAAAGTATAATAGACTTTTGCTCTTGCTTTCAGCCATATCAACCAGGGCTGGATCATAGATACCTGGACAAACCGGTAAGTCATCAATCATTTTTAGCATAGCACCCAGGGCAGATTTGAATATGTTTGCCTGAAAAATGTTGTGTGGGAGTTCACCATAGTCAACTTTGGTACCCAGGATTTGTACTGTGAATGGACTGAAATCCCTTGATGAAAAATTTTTCAGTTCTGATGGAAGAAATAAGGTT
>NW_028145662.1:125000-140000 GCF_977016875.1 Pavona decussata | reverse complement strand
ATTCTTATTGCTAAATTAATAAAGATTATTAAAAAAAGTTTTTTGTCCCTCAGTTTTTACTACCATAAGCTTATAATTAAAACTAGGCTTCCAAAACATATTTAACCAGTGAGATGAAAGCCTCGGTTAACTTTTAAAGGTAGATTAACGTTAACAGGCGTCCGAACAACCGGACCCGGATGCTCCTGGTTAAATAACGACCAAGACAAAATCAGCATTTCAAAGGGCAAAAGTTATGGTATGTCCATAAAATAAAAATAAAACATGCTTCATCCAGTTTGACCAGAGCGACGACAAGACTTCATCTAAATTCAACTGTCTAATGGCGATGAATGGCAATTAGACACAAAAAGCAATTTTAACTGAAAGAGTTAATTACTGCACTGAAGTTAATTAATTGAGCGAAGAACTGTGAAATCGATGAACTGTTGCCAAATCGTTGTTGTGCGTTATTGATAATAACTAAAGATAACTATGTATAACGTGTTTAAAGTTAGTGGATAGCTCATTTTACCTTGGGTAAGTGAATACTTTTTTAAGTTCTCTCTTCAGTTTTAGAAAGAGCAAACAAAAAAAATGTTGTCCACTTTTCGACCGAAAAAAGCAAAGTTTGAAAATGAGATTCCGTTTCTTTTAGCGAGTAAACTTTGACGGCTAAAATTATGCATGTCACTGCGCAGTGAATTAAAAACTAAAGCTAATTGAATAATTTTGTTTCGCATCACGCACGATCACCGTGTTTCTTCGTTGTCACACAGCTATTATGGTCGGTGCTTGATTCCTATAAACGCCGATTTCTTTCTCCAGGTTCACCTGTTAAATGCTAAAGTAATTGCCAAAGGTAAATTAATTATCCTCTGGGTTTAAGTTGAAATTGTTCACGGATAAAAAAAATATTGTGGTGGCGGATAGTAGTCCCACTATACAGACGCTGGGCAATCTGACAGCCTAGCAGGAAAGGCAATTTTACAGAAAAAAGTTAAGAGCTATTCTTTCATCATTACATTGCGAGTAAATGCGTTATCGTGAATCAAATTTCAAGGCCCATTCGGCCGAGAGAGAAATGGTATAGTTGTTACACACAATGAAGGGGTCGGACGCTGGGCAACACACTGTAACGATGTTAAATTAGGCCAATGAGTTTCATTTTAGGTAGGCTTTTACTGCGACTACCAAATGTTGGGTACAACTGAGGGCATTAACCATTTCCCGATAGAATTGTATTACGTCATTTTGAATCTAATGCAGAGTTTAACATATCATGTAGCTGCTTTTAATGGTTTAGTCATGAGATGATACAAGACATCGACGGTTTTTTTTTCAATTTGCGCGCAGGCTATATCGACTCTCAGCAAAGTTTCAAGATTCGGTGTAAAAGGAGGGAACGTAAGAGGCGAAAAAAAAAAATGTAAACAACTTAACTGCCCATCCAAATTCCACCACGTCAGTTCCCTCAAACCGATAAAATGTTGTATTATTTCAACTTACCGTTGTGGGTGGCTTCTTCTCAGTCGAACGTGTGTTTAACTTGCAGTGTTATCATTAAAGCCGGGCTTTAATCGTACTCTTAGCCATTTAAATAATTTTGGGGGCCCGTTGTCAACTTCCTGCAAATAATAAAGGACTTTCATTTTACAACAACTTCCCTAGTAGACAAAAATAGTTAGGTCACATGCATTCAGTCACATGCATTCAGGTGACGTACGTTTTTGGAAAACAAGTTATCACGACTGACATGTGATCAAGAGTGAATTTTTTCAAAACAACTACCATCTAAATACCAACCCGTCAACACTAGCACTCTCAAAGCAAACAAAACAAAAAGAGATATTATTTTTATTTCTCTTTTCCGTCTTTTTAGTCAGAGGCGAGTAGTGTTATCTAGTGAATAGTTAAAATCCCAGTTTATAAATAGTTTATTTATAACTTACCTGCTAGCATGATCTATTTTGGCCCATTTCCAACTTGTTGTACATTAATATTATTTTGATTTTACAACGACTTCCTACACGCAGTTAAAAATATTCCGGTCACGGCTTTCAGGAAACTTGCCTTTTAACCGCGGATCGTGCCAATTTACGTAATTGAAAAACTAATTCTTTATTGACATGTAAAACGACAATTTTCTTCTGACATTTTATGTGTTATAGTTCACAAATATAGACTCCTCTTTTGGGCGTAAAGCTATAGCTCCTGAACTTTGATTAGAGACGAGTGCATGTTAGAGGAATATAGCTTTGTAAATGTCAAATGAGAGTGTGTTGCTTATAGTACAACTGCCTTTACGGCCACACCACTGGCAGTCGGAAACTAATAAGATATTGCTAAGAATCTTAGCTTACAAGAGCTAGACGAGCTGGTTCTTTACATAAATGTCCAAGGAGTTTTTCTTTTGAGCCTGCTAGAAATATAAAGCTTACTGCTTCCTCCCCTTCTATAAACCACTTTGTTGTGTAGGCTTCTTCTCTAAAGATTTATTATTATTGCTATTATTATTATTATTATTATTATTATTATTATTATCATTATTATTATATTATTATTATTATTATTATAATTATTATTATTATTATTATTATTATTATTATTTATGCTCATCGAAGCCCTCTCGTATTTCATAGGTACAAATTAAAAAAAAATTGACCAAATAGGAGATATAAATAAAAATTAAAGATGAAATCAAAACAAAAAAATTCACAGGACATTTTTCTTTAACTGTTGTATAACCTTTAAAGTACACGCACTAGTGATTTTGCCGCGAAAGAGTTATATGCGCACAAGATCATTTGACGGATGCAACTTGAGGAAATTGTGATTCACCGCTCAGCCCGACACTCAAACGCGCAAAAGTATGTTTCCAACCTAATTTGTTGATCATTTGGATTAAAAACCTCCAAAAGCTTTTGACCTACATCCTTTATTTTTTCCTAAATCATGCGATAGGTCTCAAATTCGTTGTTTTACTTGAATGATTGATCAAGCATACATGGTCAAAGAAAGGCTTTGGCGAAGCGGAAGTCGTTATCTCTCTTTCAGACGCCAACAAGAAGGCCGGGATTAGATAGAGAAGTTGATGAGCTCAATATTCCTTGTTTCTCTTCTGAATGAATGGGAGGACTCTTTTACGTTACCTACCTTAGAAATTAAAATTTGGTGCAAAATTTACGTTTTCGAAAATTTGTAAAGCTTTCTTTGATGCGCGCGTCATGAGCAACAAGTCCAGTTATTACTAAGGAACGTAATTAGAATCTATGCTGAAGGGAACTGTACAGTGCAGTACTGATCATCCACACACATTACACGTTTAATTAAAAGAAACTTTTAAATAATTACAGAAACTAAATGTATTCAACATCTTTTCAGTTTTTAGCATTTACTTATGTTGATATTATCGATAAGTCTGATTCAACAAGAGGAATAGAAGGGTCGTCCATGATCGTCTAGACAGATAGATAGATAGATATATAGATAGACAGACAGACAGACAGACAGATAGATATATAGATGGACAGACAGACAGATATATAGATAGATAGATAGATAGATAGATAGATAACATAACATAACATAACATAACATAACATAACATAACATAACATAACATAACATAACATAACATAACATAACATAACATAACATAACATAACATAACATAACATTATTCAAGATGAGGAAAATAAGATTATAAAAAAGCATCTTGAAATTGATAGATTGAAATAAAGTTTAGGCCATAGATACCTGCCTGACTCTTGTGTTTTTATATTTGGTGGTGTATGAAAATCAAAGTTTTCAAGGGTTAGATTCTTGAAGGTAAAAATATTTTGCAAATATTCCGGAATAATCTTATTCTTCATCTCAGTCATACATCAAAAAGCTCTATCGCGTAGGGGTTAGTTGTAGAAGTTAGGTCACTTCGCAATCAAAAGTGTTTGGTTAGCGCTGATTCTGTAGCTATTAAGGTTACTGATAGGGAGAAAAAGCTTGATCTTTTTCCAAAAAAAAAATTGTTTAGGTAATTGTTGAAACAAAAAAGGAATGTAGAGTTTGATGGAAACGGTAGCTCGAAATCTTAAACAGAACGCAAGCTATCTTAAAGAAGAAAAAAATAGTTTGGTAGGAATAGCGGTGAACGAGAGAGGGTGTCATAATCCAATTTATGCGGGACTGTGTTGACGTTTTACGCGCAAAGTTTACCACCAGCAAATTTGTAAGTTCATTGCATGTCACGGCGTTTTATACTAAATTTTACAGTGAGACAGCGTTCCATTTTTGATTTGAAGAGAGCGAAGCAGGAAAAGTCGCCTTGGGTGAAAATTAAGAAAAAACCGGGGCTAAAGAGAGCGAACAAGGTCAAAAAATCCCTTGACCAGGACAAAAAAACTTCAGCTGGCAGCTAACGATAAAGTAACCTTACCTTAAGTTTATTCAATCTCGTGAGAACACGATTTTATGACTGGCAGCTTGGCTGATATTACGAATATGCTCCTAAGACTCCAGATTATTTTATATAGTGAATCTGAGACGTTTTATGAGCTCCGTATTTTAATTGTCATGTCTTTCACTACGATCTTAATCTCGTTCACAGATTTCCTGTATCCTTTCATGAACCCACAGGACATGGCCTCCCACATGACATATCAAACTAATGTTTTCCCTCTTTTAGTTTTGTCATTTTGCAAACTCGAGGTGCCAAATTGTCTTTTCGCCAAGGGGAAGAAGTACTTAAGGTACAAATTAGTTTTCTAATCAAGTACTTGACCTGAATGTACGTGACGTCAAACTGGTTTTCTACCAAGGAATCCGGTGTAAAATAAAAAGCACTTCCATGAACAAGAATTTGACAACGGGCCAAAATAAAATGAAATAAGCAACTAAGGTATAAAAAAAACGGCTGCGACTTTGCTTTATTCAAAACACCGGGACTTAAAATCAAGTCTGACTAGAAAGACAGACATTAAAAGGCCTTTGAAACTAGATTTCTTTGCCTTTCTTTGTTTGTATTGCATCAATTTTAGGTTTTTCAGGAGGACAAAGGAAGCTCTTGAGGCTAATTTTGATCCACGGGTGGATATTACTTTCGGCATCTCGAACGACGCCGTTGTTCATCAATACATGGCGAAGGCAGTCCTACGGCCCGTGGTTTACATAACGATCTTGCTTTGCTCGGTCCCGAAAGAAGCTATACTGGTCGGGGGTGGACCCCTTTCCTCACCTTTTTTGTTGGCAGAGAAGGGGTTTTGTGAATAATAATTGGGTGAATAATTTGGGTCAATACTGGTTGCACGGAAGTTATCGAGGCACCATGTTGTATGTTCGTCCCTTGTCGCACCTTTGCGGTAAACATGTTTACTCCGTAGTTATTTAGTCTTATGCAATTTTTTTCTTCTTGGGGCTAGTAAGCATGGGCGTCTGTTCCTCGTGGTAATATATATTTTAACTGATATTAGTGTATTTCACATCGCATGTTATTTAGGGCCATGTTTCCCGAGTTGACCATATTTGATCGAGACTTCTTCCAGATATGTTTTGTTGTTAGGGGACACTGGGCACGATCTAGTTGGAGTAAGACGCGCCCCGTGGAGCTTCGTCAATGCCAACTATATTTGTTATATTATTTATGGAAAATTATAAAAGAAAGCAAAGAATCTCGAGTAATTCATGTGGCAAAAATAGTTCAACATCCTCGCCTGCCGACAAACGGCAAAAAGCATACGAAAGTGTGTGGAGAGTTTCTCCAGACGACGACGACGACGACGACGACGACGACGACGACGACGACGACGACGACGACGACGACGACGACGACGACGACGAGGTCTTCGCCGGAATCGCGAGGACATCGCTGAGAATCTTAAACTCTTATTTCACAAATTAGAGAAACTGGACTACTTGGAAACCTTAATCAACAAGACTTGAAAAAATCTCGAAGCGGTCGAAACTCAAGTCGACCAGTTAACACTCAGGGTTGAAGGCTTAGAATGCAAGAGCCGTGCTTCCAAAAAAACAATCGGTGAACTAAAAGCTAGCGTACAATTTGTCCCCGACAAGTACGATTATTTTTTGGCGATATCCTTAAGACAACTCAAGCACTAGATAAAGACGACTCCAAGCCTCAAATAGCGCGCCTAAATAAAGAAATTGTCTACCTGGAGGCGTACTATCGAAGGGAGAATCCACTTTTTGAAGAAAGAAAGGAGGTTTCGGTAGATAGGTCAAAGTGTATGAAGATACAGCTTCCGTTCTGCGCACTTTTACGCCATCCACCTTGAAGGTTTGATGCTTCAGGAAACACTTGCCACCAAACATAAATTTAAGCAAAAAATTCCAAGCTTAGGTTAATTTTGCCTCATTTGAAAGCAGGAATTTGTTGACCTTTCTGGAGCTTGGAAAGAAGTTTTTGCAACCCTTTCATTGTTTTGATGAAGGCACCTCGTACACAGCAATGAGTTTGATTTTGATTTTATAATATTCCGGTCACGGCTTCCAGGAACGTATTTTCTCACCATGGATACGGGTAATGTCAATTTACGTGATCAGTTGAAAAGCCAGCAATAATTCGTTATTGAAACGTAAAGCGACATTTTTGTTGTTATATTCTTAGTCAAACGTGTGTTTAACTTGCAGCGTTATTACTAAAGCCGGGCCTTAAAGTAAAGTCGCAATAGTTTATTTTTACATCTTAGCTGTTGAAGTTATTTATTTTGGCCCGTTGACAACTTTTTACAGACAAGAAATGACTTCTGTTTTATAACAACTTCCTTTAGTGGATAAAAATACTTAAGTGACGTGCAGGTGACGTATTTACTTCTAAAACATGTGACCAAGGTTTTCCCTCCTAAAATTGTTTTGAAAACAATTACGAGCTAAATGCCACCACGTCAACACTCAAGAAAAACAAATTACATTATTTTGATTTACCTTTTTCGCCTTTTCAGTAAAAGGCGAGATTAACTCGCAGTGTTATGATTAATTAAAATCCCAGCTTCTAAACGGTTTATTTATATCTTAACTTCTAACATAATTCATTTTGGCCCGTTTTTAACTTCCTGTACATGGAAATTATGTTGATTTTACAACGACTTCCTGCGCAGATAAAAATACTCCGGTCACGGCTTTCAGGAAACGTACTTTCTTACCGCAGCTCGTGCCAAATTACGTGATTGCTAAAACTAATTATTTATTGACACGTGAAGCGACATTTTTCTTCTCACATTCTTAGTCAAACGTGTGTTTAACTTGCAGTTTTTATAAAAGCCAGGCTTTAAAGAAAAGTCGCAATCGTTTTAAAAGACAGTTGCACCTCAAGTATTCTTTATTGAGCTGTCAAGTGAGACCTATTTGAAAACAAAAAAAAAAAGTTATTTTAAGCGTACACGCATTAATGGGACCACGTTGAACTATCTCCTAGAAACGGAACCGCAATAACTATTCCAGTAGCTTCTTGAGTTCATACATGGCTGTAATAGTCGTAGAGCGGGAGACAAACTTTTGATGCTTCCGGAAACGATTGCAACTAAACCTGAATTTAAGCAACAGTTTGAGGAGTGAAGGAGCGAACCTAGATATGCATTTTGAGTCCCTACTAAACAGGAAATGAACGGAAATATATTTTTTAAACTATCATTAACTTTTTTCGTCAAATTTTGCAAGGACACATAAAAACAAACATGGCCACTTGCTGTCGTTCAAACTTTTGAAGAGTGATATGAAATGGGCTCTTGGTATTCAGACTCGTGCTACCTATCGCTACATAATCTGAAGCCTCCCTTAGATTCACATCAGAATATTGTTATTACGCTTACAGTCCTTCTGCTTTAGGGTCCCATCTATGAATGTTTGTCTTGGTAGATACGACATTTACGATTTGTCTACCCACTACTTTGGGTGATCTTGAATAATGCTGAATTAAGAATAATTATTTTACGGATGTTTTTTTCCAATATCGTTTTGGATTCAATGCTTTCAGTTGTCTGATGTTGAATACGGTTGGTTTAAAACGTGTTACTGACGCACATGTCAAAAGTCGGAAAGTATTTGAATGGCGAGAAAAAACGTGACCTGATGAGGCGCCTTGCACATGGAAATGAGTTTTAAATGAGTTATTTCAGTCATTTTATTCTGGCCCGTTGACAACTTTTTAAAAATACTTACGTCAAAGGTCACGTATTTGCTTCGAAAACATGTGACCAAGGCTTACTCTCTAAAATTGTTTTCAAAACAACTACCAGATAAATGCCACCACGTCAACTCTCAAGAAAAACAAATGACATTATTGCGATTTACCCTTTTCGCCTTTTCACTAAAAGGCGAGTTTAACTAAAACTCCAGCTTCTAAACAGTTTTCTTATATCTTAACTTCTAATATAATTCATTTTGACGCAAACGTACTTTCTAACCGCAGATCGTGCCAAATTACGTGATTGCTCAAACTAATTATTGATTGACACGTGAAGCGACATTTTTGTTCTCACATTCTTATTCAAACGTGTGTTTAACTTGCAGTTTATTATAACAGCCAGGCTTTAAAGAACTATCGCCTAGAAACGGAACCGAAATCTCTATTCTAGTAGTATCTTGAGTTCATATCTGGCTGCAATAGCCGTAGAACGGGAGGCAAACTTTTAATGCTTCCAGAAACGATTGCAACTAAACCTGAATTTAAGCAACAGTTTCTGGCTTTTGCTACCTTTGCTATTTGAAAGCAGGAGTTTGCGAACTTTGTGGAACTTTGTGAAACAAGTGCTTGGAAACCCTTGTTTGTTTTAAAGAAGTAACCTTAAGGAAAAAATTCCATTTATATCTTGGCGCTCAGAGTCGGGCTCATTAAAGCGTTCTGTTTTGACCAACGTTTGTACTTGAAATAGAGTAAATTTAATTAAAAAGGCATTTTTTTGACAAGAAGTCATTTGGGCGTGACTTTTCTGTAATAGATTAAAGATTGAAAATAATCAAACGACAACGATATTTAGATCATGGTGATATTATATCAACGCTTAGCAACATCTTGCATGGGTCTATTTGATGCCTTGTCTTCATTAGCTTTGTTCTTCTTTGCTTCTTTTATTGAAAACCTCTTAAGAGAAAAGTATTTCAGTGAGTCATCAACGCGAAGACTAGCAGTTCAGTAGTCAACCCAAACAGAGCTAATTCAGCGGCAGCGAACGTTACATTTCGTGAGTTGTGTGGTTGCGTAAAACTTCTAGAAAGATCCAAAATTCCGCTTGAAAAAAATTCGTTAAGAAGCATTGCTATTAGTGTTATCATTACTGTGACTTCCTCAAGCATGTCACACGTCGTTAATTGATTTTGTTTGGGTTATGGATCATGGGTAATTAATTAATGTACCGAAAACGTCCTATCAGTACTTACTTAAAAAAGCAAAGAATGAACACACTTTTTTTTTCCATTCAAACTATTACGTCAAGCATCAGCTTTTTTTTTTTTTGACGCCTGCAATAACGCTTCGTTTCATGCTGAAATGTTATGTGCATATTTAAGGCTATAAATATACGGTAAATAAGGTACCTTAAGCATCAGTCTAATCGGGAAGGCGAAGTTAACCCAGTACCGAAGAGACCTCCTGTTACGGTAAGTGAGAAAAAAAAAATCCTGACTGAAAGTTTGAGAGAACGGAAAGAGAGAGCTTGCTGTAGTTTCGCACTGCGACACACCTTTAACGACTATCAGTGAATGCACGCGAACTATTATGAGCATTGAGATTTCGACGTTAGCACACAGACACGAGGACATCCTTCAATACCTTTTGTCTTCATCTTTTTCAAAAAGAGTGAACTTAGATATGCATTTTGAGTTCCTACTAAACAGAAAATGAAGAGAAAATATTTTTTAAACTATCATTAACTTTTTTTTTCATACTTTGCAAGGACACATAAAAACAAACATGGCCACTTGCTGTCGTTCAGATTCGTGCTACCTATCGCTACATAATCTGAAGCCTTCCTTAGATTCACATCAGAATATTGTTACGTTTACAGCCCCTCTGCTTTAGGTTCCCTTCTATGAATGTTTGACTTGGTAGATACGACATTTACGATTTGTCTACCCACTACTTTTGGTGATCTTGAATAATGCTGAATTAAGAATAATTATTTTACGGAAGTTTTTTTTTCCAATATCGTTTTGGATTCCATGCTTTCAGTTGTCTGATGTTGAATGTGGTTGGTTTAAAACGTGTTACTGACGCACATGTCAAGAGTCGAAAAGTATTTGAATGGCGGGAAAAAACGTGACCTGATAAGGCGCTTTGTACATGGAAATGAGTTTTAAATGAGTTATTTTAGTCATTTTATTCTGGCCCGTTGACAACTTTTTAAAAATACTTAAGTCAAAGGTCAGGTATTTGCTTCGAAAACATGTGACCAAGGCTTACTCTCTAAAATTGTTTTCAAAACAACTACCAGCTAAATGCCACCACGTCAACACTCAAGAAAAACAAATGACATTATTGTGATTTACCCTTTTCGCCTTTTCACTAAAAGGCGAGTTTAACTAAATAGGCCTTATCACGGTTTTCGACGCCATTTTGACGAGTAGGCAAACACGCTTGAAATAACAGTGTTTGTATGGAAATCCGATGTCAAATAATTTTTATAAAACATCGCTTCTGAAAAATTCATGAATTGGAAACTTTTGGCACTAGGAAAAGGATTTTAAGAAAAAAAATTGGAGGGATGTAGCTGTGCCGGAAAGCGTCCAGTCGTGTTTTGAACTTTCCACACCTTTGTCTTTATAGCGAACCAGCCGTGAATTGCTACTAAAGATAGTTCGCCGGAAAAAATACAGAAAAAATATCTTAACTTCTAACATAATTCATTTTGGCCCAATTTTCAATTTTTTTACATGGAAATTATGTTGATTTTACAACGACTTCCTTCGCGGATAAAAATATTCCGGTCACCGCTTTCAGGAAACCTACTTTCTAACCGCAGCTCGTGCCAAATTACGTGATTGCTACAACTAATTATTTATTGACACGTGAAGCGACATTTTTGTTCTCACATTCGTAGTCAAATGTGTGTTTAACTTGCAGTTTATTAGAAAAGTCGCAATCGTTTTAAAAGACAGTTACATCTCAAGTATTCTTTAAGTGAGTTGTCAATTGAGACCTATTTGACACATGTTGACAGAGCTAATAAATTAAATAAAAAGGTTATTTTATGCGTACACGCATTAGTGGGGCCACTTTGAACTTTATCCTAGAAAAAGAACCGTAATAACTATTCCAATAGCTTCTTGAGTTCGTGCAGGGCTTTAATTCCTGAAAGTTTGAAAGACACGAGGACATATTTCAATACCGTTCGTCTTCATCATTTTCAAAAAGCGTGAACCTAGATATGCATAACAGTTGAGTTCATACTAAATAGAAAATGTAGGAAAAAATCTTTTTTATTCTATCTTTAGCTTTCTTGTTAAACTTTGCAAGGCCACATAAAAGAAAACTCACATTACAAAGACCGCATACTATTGAAGAGCGGTGTGAAATGAGCGGTTGGTCTTCAGACACGTGCTACGTGTCTCTTCATAATCTGAAGCCTCCCTTAGATTCACATAAGTATTGTCACTACGTTTACAGCCCCTCTACTTTAGGGTCCCTTCTATGAATGTTTACCTTGGTAAATACGACATTTACGATTTGTCTACCCACCTCTTTGGGTGATCTTGAATAATGCTAAATTAAGAATAACTTTTTTACGGAAATTTTTTCCAATATCGCTTTGGATTCCATGATTTTAGTTGTAAGATGTTGAGTGCGGTTGGTTTGAAAAGGTGTTACTGACGCACGTGTCAAGAGGTGCAAATTATTTGAATGGCGGGAAAAAGCGTGACCTGATGAAGAAAACGTGACTCGAGCCAAATTGAAAATGTAAAACCTTGCAAACTATCTTTCAGAAACAGAACAAAAGTGTTGTCTCCCACCGTCTCAGTAGCTCTTTAACACAGGAAGTCCAAGCATTATATATAGAAGGGACCACATAATAGAAATTTAAATTGTGATTACCGCAGGTCCACATCAGCCTTTGGCTGCCTCATTTCTAGCCTGCGATAACAAACAATGCACTTGAAGTGAGCTATCAAGTGAGACCGATTTGGCTGAGCTAAGAAAAATTGGTAACTTTTAAACGTACACACATTGTTGAGGCCCCTTCGAACTAACTATTCAAATAGCTTTTTGAGTTCATGCACGCCGGTATTGGTTGTCTGAACGTAAAGGAACAAGAAACAGAACGGGAGACGAAGTTTTGATCCTTCCGGAACCACTTGCCACCAAACCGAAATTTAAGCAACAATTTCAAGCCTATGTTAGTTTTGCTATTTGAAAGCAGGAGTTTGCGACCATTTTGGAGCTTAAAAACACATACTTGCAAACTTTTGTTTGTTTTGATGAATGCACCTTAAGGTAACATTTTAAATTGTTTATTGGTGCTCATGCAGCTCCGGGTGCATCAGAGCGTTTTATTTTGTCTACCTCTTTTACGTCAATTGGAGTAAATTTAAATTAAAAAGGGTTGTTGTTAACAGGAGTCAATTGGGCGTGAATTTTCTGTTAATTGATTGAAGATTGAAAACAATCATACGGCAACGATATTTTGACCAGTGTGATGGTATACAGCTATCAACGTCTAGCAAAATCAAGCATAGGTTTATTTTATGCCTTGTGTTCATTAATTCGTTCCAACTCTTCTTTGCTTCTTTATTTAAGACGTCCTTATGAGCAAAGTATTTCAGCAAGTCGTCAACAAGAGGACCTGATTTTTTTCGCCCATTCTTGAAAACTTTCGTCGCGCCATTTCGCCCGCCTTCGACTGACTGCCCCTGGGTCTCCGAGGATGCAACATTTCGAGCCTTTTGGCCAAATGTCCACACACAGTAAAAATACTTAACCTCGCTAAGTTAGGCTAAGACCCGTTGTAAGAGGGAGTATTCATTAGTTCGCCCACTCTGTCTACGCCTCACGCACTCTTACACTTCTCTCGTACTCTCCAAACTTCTCGAGTGCATCCATAACTCGATATATGCACTTTAAGCATGAACCAATTCGTAAGTGGAGAAGAAGACTAAAGATCCAATCTAAATGTAATATTTTAGTAGCTTTGTTTTTAACTGAGTTTTGAAAACTTTGAAGTTAATTTCTTGTTTTGACTCCTCTTCTGTGGAATTCCATACTATTGCCCCTTTACAACGTAGATTGAATTTACCATGAGTTGATTTTCTTTTCTTTAAGTTTAAGTTGCCGTAAGCAATGTAATCGATGCAAGACGTGTAAACTGTAAAATATTGTATTGTAACTGGTTTTTGTGTGTTGCAAAAAAAAAATAAAATTAAAAAAAAATACCAATCAATACACTAAAAAAGAGGGAAAAAAGTTGTTCTTACAGTTATTGAATGAAATTTTTTATGCTAGTCTACCATTATAATTTTCCTTAGATGATAACAGTTCAAAGAAATTTTCAATCCTTATACGAAGCAAACGATGGTAAAAATCAAACATAAAACTAAAAATAAATAAATAAATAAATAAATAGATAGATAGATAGATAGATAGATAGATAGATAGATAGATAGATAGATAGATAGATAAATAAATAAATAAATAAATAAAAAGTTCCAAAAATATTGATATTCATAGATCACAAAAGAGAGGACTTGATGGTTCATCTGGTGCTGAGAAAATCATTCTCCTCAGTGCCTTTTCTCAAGAACAATTACAGGTTTAAAGAGGTTTTATAAGTATTTCCCCAATTTAACTGCCGATATGTTAAAAAGGATTGACTAGAGAATAATATAGATGTATTAAAATATCAATAGCAACAAAATAGCGAACTTTAGAAATAATGCCAACTGCCCTTCAGTTTTTTTTTTTGCAAAAAGCTCGTGGATCTGTTGTTTCCAATTTAGATGAGGGTCAATGATAATGCCTAAGTATTTTACATAAGGTTCTTGCTTAATTATTAATTGTTTATTAATTTTAACAGTCTAGTTACAATATTGTGGAATCTTTTCTGAGTTGGGTGGAGCATTACGTAATTCAATTTTTTTGTTTTACTATTCTATCAGTTTCTGTTTCAGGGTGTGACTTTTGAACTGGAGAAGCAATCGCAGACCAAAGCACAAAATGAATGCCAAGCAGCGATTCTCATGTGGATTAGGAAATGTTTTCAACGATCTCCTTCGTCAATTAATAATGTCGTTTGCAATATCATTCTTGATGAAAGTAGCCGAACTACCACCTTCACAGGCAGGGATCGCTTTGCTAATTGCGCAGCTTACAGATGCCTTAAGTTCTCCGATAAATGGCCATTTGGGTGACAAAGTAAATATTCCTTTTGTTACAAAGAAGATGGGCCGCAGAAAGTCGTGGCATTTCGTTGGAACAATGATGATGGCTATTGGGCTACCTCTTCTGTTCAACCGATGTCTATTGTGCATTCAATACAGAGAAGCAAACTGGCTGCCTCTTACCTACTATGGTTGCGTCTCATTTGTTGTATGCATAGCCTACAACATGATCGAAATAAACCATCTGTCAATCATCTCATCTGTCACTGACACGATTAGAGAAGCAACTGCCCTGAATGCTGTCAGGTAACACAAATTTTTGGTAACCGTAACCTTTACACCTGCTGTTATTTTGTCTAGGTTCCGTTGGAAACATCCAGGAACCATACGGTTCAGGTATCCATTTAAGGACGGTGCCTCCTAGTACAGAAGTATTTTTGTACAGTTTATGACTATACCGGAAAAGCAGATCTTAGTATGGGCCACTGGAATCCAAAAAGAAAATTGGGGATAGCTGTGGCAATTTTAGAGATAATTAAGCAACAATTATGCTAAAAAGCAGTAATATAAAAAGCAATGTATAGCGGTTTTTGTTTCCAAATTGAAGCTTTATTTACTCTGAAAAGTGCATGGTTACCCCCAACCTTCTTTTTGGATACAAAGAGCACTTGCTAAGTTCTACTTTGTCCGCATAAGTTTAAA
>NW_028145662.1:25000-122500 GCF_977016875.1 Pavona decussata | reverse complement strand
CACCAACTGGCTTTGGATGAACTCGCGAGGATTTTCTAGATTTCAGTCGTACTGTTTGTTCATATCGAAGTCAACTGTCAAAAACGGAGAATTCGACGGACAAACAGCATCAAACATCAGTGTTTTGCTTTGGATGGAAAAAATTGTACAACACTGAGACGCGAAGCGAATAAATATGAGATCAAATGTGCGAGTTAGTTGTAGTCGTCTATTAGCGGGCTCGAATAGCGGGCAGCAGAAAAAGAATCCAAAAGATTTGCGGCAAACTGCAAAATCTATTGTAAGGTATTCATTTATCTATAAAATTATGGTCATTGCGAATGGCAAACGCAGTTTTGATTTGCCACCATGGCAGAGTTTTCTCAAATGCATTCCAGCATCTCGGAAGGACGCTCAGTGTTGTTGTTACTAAACGGTCGAATCGCTTCTTGAAGCTTGCGGATTTCTCGTTCTTCGCCTTCTCGCTGGTCTAATAAAATCAGGCTATCGAGCGTACACACTATAGTAAGTTTATCACTGAATGCTGATGAAATACTGGATTTGAGCACGTAAGTTTGAGGGAGCTTCTCGGCTTTTCGAACCGCGTGTAATAAAAAAAGGTCGATGCCGCGAGACATCGACATTGTACTAAAATAAAACCGTATACGTTCGCATAAGTTCTGGCATTTCTTGAATTTCATGGGACATTCACGAAGCGGCGCTGCAAAAATCCCCATGGGTTTTATATGGACAGCCTTTTTGTTTCTTTCTGAAACGTGACCGAAACACTGGCCGGTCAGTTTTTTTTTTATGCCAGCAAGTTATAAGACTTGCCCGCCATATCCCGCCGGTGTTGTGTACTCGCTTCTAATTGGTCCAAAAACAATTGACTTGACAGCGCTTACGTTATCGCTCGCACATGCGCCGAACCGTGAAACTCTCCCTTTAAATTCCTTCATAGAGAATTTATCTTTGTTCAATGTTACACTTCATTGTCGTAAATGTCTATACGATATTCATGCCTCTAGTAGGGAAGAGGACTGCAGGTTTTATAGTTATCGTCGAAGTTTTGGTTATTTTAGCAAGGTATTTCTTTTTCAATTTCTAGAATTTTAAAAGACCGATTACAGATAGCCAGTCCACTAATGCAATGGTGTTCGAAAGGGGTGACGGTGAGTTTACTTGATGGTACAGCAATGTATTAGTTATTGCACTATCCGTTAAAATGTTAAGGGGTCAGCAAGATATTTTAGTAATAAGTGTAGTTAATCATCTGACTACATTTTCATCGACCAGGTTTAATTTGTCTATGATGTCAGTAAGTTATCCATCCCAAGAAGCCTTTGTTCAGACTTTTGGATCAAATAAATTAAAAGTAAACTTCACAATTATTCAGGCCCGATAACAATAAGAAAAAACGAGAAAATGCTAAGTGATTCATTGGCTTGGATGTAAATAGCACCACCTTGGTACTTTCCAATAATTTTTCAAGTACTTGTCCCGCAAAAGTGGCATCCAGTTTAACATGCATTAAACGGAAGTCAGACGAAGGCACAAACGATGCTAAATATCGTCCTGCTAGACCAAAAAAGACAAGACAATACTTTTATTTTCAAGGATTCAGGAGTGAATCTTCCACCCTTGCTAAGACGTTTACTGACTTGATCATGGCGAAAAGGATGGTTGATTCAAATGACGAAACAGAAACAGAAGCTATCCTAGGAAAAAGAAGTTGGCTGCAAAGATTTGTTGGCGCCCTGTTTTCCGATGAGAAAGAAGAAGATCGTGGCGATTCAGCTGGAGAACCTCAGATCTCTCAAGAGAACGTAGAAGAAACTCCTGAGAAGCCTACAGGTGCTAAATTTTGTGGTTTATTTCAATTCATGCTATTTGACAGCAATATATACCAACTATCCTGAGTTAAGATAGCGCCACATTTGGCGAATCAATGAACCGATTGAGATATTTGGCGAAACATCGCCAGGCGTGTTCTTTTTTTATTTCGATTATGATTTTTGATGATCGCCACGACCGGCGTATAAAATGAAAGCTCTAAATTCGCCGTTTTACACCTAGTGTGCCCGCTTTCAGAATTTTGTATTCTCGTTATGGACTAATTAAACGGCAATATTATGATATGACTCTGGCGGCCGTCAACGAAGTGGAAAATTCATGTTTTTGTTCAAGTGATTTCTTTAAAAATGTTAATTTTTTATCATAATTTTAGTGACGTAGCTGTCAAACTTTCATGGACTATGGCACTGTGACATTCCTATAGTAGTCGATTCTACGCCTCTCCTTCCATGCTCAGCAGCTAGAGAACGCCCATTCACAATAGAACTGTGCTTAGCCGGTAAAATAAAAGCAAATGACCTTTGATTCTTACCATTTTTCGACTGCGAATGGATTTTTAAATCACTTTTAGCTAAGGAAATGTTTTTGGTATTGTTACTATTACTAAGACCTGATAGCACAAGTGGAAAGACTGAACCAGGAGCGTAAAAGGAGTTTCGTCTTGCGTTTTTTGGAGGGAATTGGTCACATCATGATGGGAAACCAAGACCAACCAGCAGACGGCTACGCATGCGCAGTCACTGTCGAGGATGGTGATGACCAAGCTAAGCTAGATAACGAATATAAAGCTGGGCACAATACCTGGTGAGTAGAATTGAAAACCCCCTAAAAAAATGCTAAAAATAAACTAACCTTGCGGCTGTAACGACCATTGAGGTCTGGTATTTATTGCAAAGAGTAATGGAATAACTAGTTAACTTTTTCTCCGTACAATGCAAAACGAGGGATTGTTTATTTGTTTTCGGCCTCTGTTGATTTTTATTGCAGCGATCACTTTGGATTCACATCTTTTGACCTCTTTACAAAAATTCTCTCTATTACAATTATCAGAAAGAAAACAAACAAGTAAATTCATAAACACAAAACAAAAAAGAAAAACGTGCTTTTTACCTTTAACTTGAAATTCAGCTCTCGGCTAGGAAATTATTTAATTCAAAGTTACAGGGCTTCAAAGGAAATTCAAGTATACCTGGCGCCCTCCATAGTTTGGCATGGATAATTAAGGGGGATCTAAATTAATATATGGGATAACACTTTGTTTTAGCTGCCAACAAGATGCCAACGAAAGTAATAGAACAGGCATAGCGGAAGAGGATTATAAACGTTCCCTCGAGACAGAACCAAATGATGTAGATGAAAGTAGCAGCGTGGACGTTCGGCAGAGAAAGAAAGGCATAGTGATGTCTTTGGAAGACATACGTAAGCTCGGAAGTTGTAATCTGGGGTTCCAAAACGAACGCATTGAGGCGAAGAATCCTGTCGAGTCTTGGGAAGACTCTCATTCCGTTTGCACTCATTTTAAAGTAGACATATCGGCCTTAGAGAAGACTGAAAATAACCGGAAGGTGAGCTTTCTTGTGGAGAAAAGTGGATCTGAAAGGTTAGAAGAAGACGAATGCTCCATTGCTGTAACTTGCGATGCTAAGCCCTCCAGCAGAAAAGGTAGCATCCTTGACGTTTCTTGTGAGTCTGAACCACCTGAATCATCTAAGAAGAGGAGACCTAAGACGATGAAGGATTGGTTGGTTGATCCGCACCTATACAAGGTTAGTTCAGTCAATGTGGCTCACAAAGTATTCCAGCACTTCCTTGCACTTACAATTTGATGTATCATCACTACCATTCTTTAGCTGTTGGATCTACAACTACATATTTGTTATCGAAGAGACTCCAAAGCATTGATAAGATTTAAGGAGGATCTGAACCCTTTGGTACAATTCTAAAGCGGCGTGTTAACATGCCGATTAAAATTGGATAGAATACATAAATATAAAATAATAAAAAAATAGGGAATAGTGTGCTCGTTTTGGAGTTATGACCATTTAAAGCTCGAATTAGGGCTTAAATAAGTTCCAATAAAGGATCCCTTTTTTTTATTTTTAAAATACACAGTTTGTGAAGTGTCCGTTTTCCACTTAATATTTTATTCATAATTAAAGGCCTTTGTGAAATTTATGTAGAGAGTAATTAGGAACGTCTTAAAAGTGCGTAATGACTTCAAAAATACATGTTTTATAATACATAAGGACTAAAGAGCACCCTGTACTTACCTTGGCGATGTTTGCTTACTTACAGGTTGCAGTTATTATCACCTGTTCACGTCTTGTGCAGGATGCAGTCTATGCGTATTTACCACTTTACTTAACGGAGAGTATGGGCTTTGGAATGGTGAGGGCAAATAATCTCATTGATCTCCATTAGATCAGAAGTAATTGAAATCAGTTTTAAAAAACAGAACTATTATTTTCTTTCCTTTGTTGAAACTTTTCAAGAACGGATACTCAGTTTTTAAGTTAAGCATCTTCCTTACATTTTGTAAGTATATAAGTTTAAGATTTTCAAACCTCAATTTATCTTTACTTTATTTTATTTTTTTGTCTTTTTTGCAGCAAGCTATCGCCTATTTTCCTCTTGTTCTTCTCGGTAGTGCAGCTTTGGCCAGTACCGTTTCAGGCCAGCTAAACACCAAAATCGGCAGCAAGGTAAAATGGCTAATGACCTCTTTAAACATATTGTGGGAATAAGGAAAATCAGTCGAATATCTTGATGATAAGTAAGATAATTATACTAAGTGATAGTTTTCTAAAGCAAGCATTGCGAATACTATGATACACAGTTGACATTCTAACTGATCGAAGACGACTCTGATCAACTCTTTAAATGCAAATATTACTTCAAATATATAATTTCATCTGCAAGTTTGTTAGCTTTGCGTCTTATCTTAACCCTATCTAGACTAAGGAGATGGGTGGAAATTGTCAGCGTTGGCGTTGCCACATATGAAGTCTTGATAGGTGAAAAGGCGCTAACCAAACTTGCTAGTCTTTTTCTAAAATATATCTGTGAATAGCCGACATGACACGTCCATATTTATGGTGACTTCTAGTTGTTTATCATTTCAAAGACTCATTAATGATTCATAAGTCCATTGACCCATCAAATGGTCGATAAAACATCACGTGCAGTAGTTTTAAAACCGATAAAACATCCTCCTTATTAGTATGCGGTGTTTAATGTTTTTCTCATATGCTAATTTCCAACGTTCACAAAAGCATCATTGTTATGAACTCCCTTGACACACGCTTTTCCAGGAATGCTTTTGAAGCAGTTCAAAAAACTCGCAGCACGTGTTTTATCGGGTCTAAAACCACAAGGCTGCGCCTCGTGGTTTTAAATCCCGATAAAACACTGCTGCTCGTGTTTTAAACATTACTTAGTGTTCTTTTATTGGTTTTGATCACTTTTCCGGTCTATTATTGAGGAGTTAGGAGATATTGGAGGAAACGTGTGAGTGCAGACAACCATGGCCAACGAAATTCAATTACAGTCAGACCTGTTTTTTTTAATGATGACATCTGTGAGAAAGCTAAACTTGGACTTATTCGAACCACAGCAGAAGCTATCGAGCTGAAGTCAACGAACTACGGACTCAATCCCATTCCTTTTGAAAAAGATGGATTCCAACAAAAGTATTTTTTTATGGTTGTTACCTAGTTCAGTTCCTAACTTTAATTATAGCCAGTCCTAGACTTTCTCAAAGTCGCTCGCTCGCTTCTCATTGAATGGTCTTTTTCTTCCCAGAGACTGAAAAAAAAAAACTGTTATTAATTAAGTTTCGTTCATTTTTTTTATAGTGGACATATCTGTTGGCTTCCCTTTTTGTGATTGGTGGATCGGTATATTGCTACTTTCAAACTCCTTCGCTGAGGCAGTACACATATGGGCCCGTAATTTTGGTAGGAGCTGGCATGTCCGTCATGTATGTTATGGCTCTTGCGTTTGCCACTGAACTTATTGGAGACGATACGGTAAGTTTTCATTTAAATGACACTACATTGTAAAAGACCATTAACACAACATCGTTCGGGGTTTTTGTCTGACACGGTGTTTTAAATAAAGGAGCCAAGTTGATTTATTCCGGGTTTTTTTGTTTTTGTTTTGTTTTTTTGAAGACGAAAAAGGAGCGGTCCTCAAAAGTACATGAAATGCCAAAAGGAGTAACAAACGTGCGCAACGTTGTCTTGCTTACATGTATAGGCAGAGCTGTCCTGTTGAACTTCTGCTTAACTTCGGAACAAATAATGGCAAAAATATCCCACGTTAAGTCGCTGACAATCCTCGCGACTGCTAAGACGAAGTAGTGCATCGTTGTGGAGAATAAGCTGAAATTATTTCGATTAAATAATGTGTATATTTTTCTGCTGCAGGAAACCAGTGGATCGGCGTTCTCCATTATCGTCATTATAGCACGGCTTTCAAGCGGAGCATTATTCATGTCAATACAAGAGTTTTATCCGGAAGACGAGTAAGATTTTCTCTAAGCAACTCCTTGTGTTCTTCAAATGTGATATAATATATACATTTCAACCGTTTCGAGCCGTTTGGCACCTTTAGTTAATAAGTTGCAAAGAACTGCCACGAAGTCATACACGTTTCAATTCGACTGAACTATGTGACCTTGATAGGAAAAAGGGGAAGTAATAAGATATATTTTAATGTACGCATTGACCCAATGATTGATCATTTCTCCTTCAGATACAGCAAAAGTGATAAGAACATCAGACTGTTATGCTTATAGTCATAGGCTTCACACCCGCTGTCTGGGACTTTTTTCCCTTTGTATTTTTCCGCACGTCACAAACTGATCACGTCTTCTCGATATTAATGACACGAAAAAAAACGAAAGCTTGAAAAACATTAGCCTAACATTATTTAAGTTTCAATCCATTCCGACCTACTCTGTCTCTGGCCAGAGGCACTAATCGACAGTTTTATTACACTCGGGCGATAATTTATAACAAACTAGACAATTACTTTTGGTTTCTGTTGTCAGACAAAAGACTGACATTTGTGGGTTTTTAAATGACATCAAATTTTTCTGATACTTCACCTTTAAGACGCTGTAGACATCAGGCGTATACGTGAAAAAAAATCGAATTTCTACAACTAAGCTTAGCCGACAGAGTACTGCACAGATACCTGAGTGTAACCATCGTTGCTTTGTCATTAAAAAAAAAAAAAAGATTTTCTTAATTCATCTACCCATCTACGTGTTATTTTAATTCCGTTTTCTTTTTCTTCTGCCGTTTCTGTTAGCCCCAAGTCAAATGCAAATACCAGGGAATACGTTCGGCACGTGTTTTCAGTGGTTCCTGGAATACTTGCGCTCACAGGCTTCCTGTTGGTTTTGTTTTTCCAACCTTCACTGCCTTGTTGCACTGGGAAAGGTTGGTGTATAGCACTATGTAACTTAGCTGCTGTTCATAAAAATCACAGTAAAGTCACACAGTTCCGTGTGTAGCGCACAATATTTACATTTTTTTTAGGTTAGCCTTTAGCAAAGACCAATTGAATGTTACTGTGACCATTTGACGAATCTATTAATTAGTCTCTCTTGGATCTTTCTTCAGTTAGGACTGAACTGATCATGAACGAATGCTATAATATGATTGATTGATTGATTGATTGATTGATTGATTGGTTGGTTGATTGCTTAATGGTTTCACTAAGTTCATGATATATTTTTTAGCGGGGTTCGCTCTCTCCCGTCCAAAGCTTCGATAATTAACCAACCAAATAACATACACGCATTGGTAAACAAACTTGTTGGTAACATGTAAGAGGATACTTAACCATTTTCATAGTGGGTCTGCACTCAGTTTCCAGGCATTCGTTTACTAAAGGGACAATATTAAGAACTACAACAACAAAGATTTCAAAAAGTTAAGAAAAAAATAATAAAAATATAGTGATTAGAATCGCAGATCACTTACAAGAATCGTTGGCGACGTACCAGAAGGCGGAAGAGAGACAGGATTCAAGTCATCAATGTAACGATTAAGAAACGAGTATTTTTAATCTTAATTCGTGTTTACTAATGGTTCGGAACACGCCTATGGACCGACGATCGTGACTTATTTGTAGGTTACTTTTTCTGCCTCTTCCCTCTAATCTACTACATAATAGCTAATCTTTTTCTTTTTCTCTTATATTAGAGTCAACTACTGCGGACGTTACCACTGAAACAGAAAAAGACGATTCTTCATTTGACGTTAAAGTTGTTACTAGCTGAGGAGCAAAAACGAACTGAAAAAGTTATTTAGCCTAGCTGAATTTTGAACAGCAGTTTCGCACTCAATGTACTTAAGCTGTTACTCGGAGATTTTAGTGTTAGATTTTGTATTGCTAAATTTAAAGGTTTTACCTCAAGTTCATTTTGCATGTCAAACTGAAGTAGCTGCTATCTCTGTATACTTTTATAAGTTCTATAAATTAGAAAAGTAGTAAAACTGGCCAATTAGTCCGCGCCTCAGCTTCTCCACGACCCCCTCCCTACCCCTCTTTTCTCTTACTAGCCTTTCGTAAGAAATCTAGTATAATCGACAACAGTGTCTGGATTATGGATTAAAGTTTAGAAAACTATTCATCTCAGGAATAATTTGGAATAGAGCGTGGGATTTACTGGGTACGTTGTAAACCCTAAACCATAGTTATTTGGAGGCATTCAACAGTTGAACATACAATAACAGTTATTTACGCACATAAGGCAGTTTCGAAGACTCCATGGAAAAACGTTTCAGGCTTGAACGGGATTCGAAACGATAATCTGGTCCACATTTAGCGCTTTAGCAAACTGAGACATCCTTTCGCCTAGAAGCTGGAAATTGACCAGCTAGCGCTCGCAGTTACCTTGAGTTCGTAGCTCAGTTGCTAGAACGATATGGTAGAGGCTTTCAGGTCGAACCATTGAGGGCTATTTTATTTTCACGTTCATTGCGCAACTGCCTAAGCTGATACACATATTTGCGATGGTCATTCAACTATTAAAAACTATCATCCGCAGTTCATTTTGGGGACTCTGACGTTGTGTTCCATCTGAATCTTGTTCTCACTGTCCCTCTGCGTACCTTTGGTCTGGGCTTGTTTCCTTTCTCAGCCTATAGGCTTAGCCTTCCTAATTTTAAGGCCACTGCCAGGGGGCAACGCCAATGAAAATTGGAGGGGCCAAAAAATGCCCCATGCGGGTCATAATAACGTCCGCAAGTTTAATCGAAGACGTCATATCACATAAAAATCAAGTAATTTGTTTTCCTCAGCCACCATTTTTGGCCTGCCATTTTTTATGTCTCGACATCTGGAAAACCCCCGAAGTCGTCAAAATTAATTCAAAATGTTAAAAGTTGTAACAGCGTAAAAATTCTAAGGTTACAAGAATATTTTGAAATTTCTCACAAAATGGAAAAAAAACAAATCCACTTTTGGAAAAAACGGGCTGTTCACATCTTGTTTCTGTGGAAACATGAAGTTACGCGATCAATCAATTATTATATCAAAATTTTGCAAGATGAAAACGAGGAGTCGTCGGGGTTTATCGCTGCTTACTTTGACACTTTAACAGTTATCTACCTTGTCAGCGGTGGCACGGCTTTGTGCATCGCCCTTCCTCTACCCCAGGGTGCGCAGGGTCTATTTGTTAGTGGGGTTAAAATGGTCTCAAACTCCACCTGTTTTAAACACTTTCCTAAATATGTTCTCTTTATGTGAGAATAACAGGTGTGGATTTTTGGTGGGTTGCTGATTGATTGGGTTGCTATATTCAACGGTGAACGAGTTGAAGTGTTCTTCTCTTCTACACGCGTTCTGATCTCACTTCAACATCGTTTATGGCCAAGTCAGCTTAGAAGTTGAGTTTTTAATAAGCGAGGTTTTTTGACGTTTTTACTTCTTTTCTTTAACCTGAGTTATTTACAATGTTCTCCGTCCTGTTCAACAAGGTTCTAAGCATTAACCTTTAAACTCTTACAGAGGCTTGGAATGGTGCTCAATTTGGCTCATTAGCAAATTTATATTGTCTCAATTTTCATTGTTTCTACAAAATACTCAACCTTCATGCATGATCAACTCTCACAAAACTTTGAACACCTGAATAATCTAAACAATTATATTCCATTTTTATTCACACTTATTGGAAATACAATATATTTTTTATTTAATTCTCAGCCTCGGATAATGCATTTCTAGCGTTCTGATTGGTTCGCTAAATCTCGGTTATCAGCTCATTTACCGTAGTTTGACCTTATATGGAAAACGATTGCCCCAGGTGTCGCTAAGCAATTTTTTTTTCGGCGGGAAGCGAAAGTTTCTTCGGAAAAGGGGAGGAAAAAAAAAAAAAAAAAGAAAAGAAAGAAATACCAGAAAATGCCATCTCGATATAACAACAATAAAAACCACAAAGTTCGATTTGACACTATTTCATGGTACGTTTCTCAGAAGTTTTCTTCAAAATCAGAAAAAAAAATTGCACGATTTTACGATTTAGATCACATAACAACAACGACAGCAACAACAATAACAACCGGTTACCTTCAAAAATTTCAGGATGGCTTGCAAATCCTGTCGGTAAGAGGTTAAAACCGATCGGAGAAATTTCTCAAAAAGAGCTTAATGCCTGCTTTTATCAGTGTTTTTACGCATTTACGTGGACTTCAAGAAAAGTTCATCTATGAATTCCGTACGAGCGGCGGCCATAATGTTCGTTTCCGTCGCTCGGCACCACTCAGCAAAACATTTGCACAAATATGCACAGCTCTTACGCTTCTCTATAAGCTTGAAGTTTAAAAACTTGCACTGAATGCTTGTCTCAGTGAGGTTGTACCTCGTACACTTGGACTTGCCTGAAGTGTTTTAAATCGTCCGCGAGGAATTCAGTTCAGCATAAAAAAAACCGTCCTTGATCTCTTCCTTCGCTCGGCACCACACAGCACAATATTTGCTCAAATGTGCACAACTATTACGCATCTCGATGAGCTGGAACTTCAAAAGCACTTGAATGCTTGTTTCAGCAAGGTTGTAACTCGCACAATTAAACGTTTCTTGAATTTGAGATGCCCAACTGTGTCCGATCTTCTTCTCTTTCGATTTTTCATTCAACTCCGTTTGCAAAGAGCTGCACGTGTCAGGTGATCATTACGTTTCGCGCGCTTTAATCTAAAGCTGCCCTAACATCCGGTCGTTTTAATTTAAAATAAATGTTTACTTAAAGCTTCAACAGCAATATCCAAAATCGGAGAATTTAATAAAACAATTATTCCAGTCGCACTTGTTGGATGTGAGATTAGTTATAGCCAACTCGGCGCTTCGCGCCTAGTTGGCTACTTACCATCTCTGGAAAATATCTCATGGAAAATAAACATGCAGAGCATTGTAATTAAACCGAGCCGTTGTCAGTAACTTTCAAGAATCCGGCAACAGAAGCAAAAAATTTCTAATTTCTTTTTATTTGCCCTAAAACACCCTTTTGGTGAACTATTTTCAAAACCAATATTGAAAAAATCCAGTGAATTTTGGCAAAAATTGGGAAAGATCGAAATCGGCCAAAACGCGCCCGATGGCCCGATTGAAATTATGCAAATTGGAACTTTTTCAAAACTCTTGTTCAAGACAAGGTTTGAAAATAGTTCATAAAAAGGGTCTTTCGGGGCAAATAAAAAGAAATTCGAGTTTTGCTTCTGTCGTTGGCCACTACCTCTGTGCTGTTACAAAAACCCTAGTTACAATCACCCTGTTAACACCGGGGTGGTTTTCTTCTTCTGTGATGGGGGAGTGGGGTTGGGTGATTCTTAACACCTGAATCCTTAACACCCAATAGAGGATTCTTAGCGAAAACGGAGATATGCAAAAAAGCATTCTTTGACGCAATGTGGACTCGGCAAGCGCAGAAAGATATTGTTTCACTATATCCATTAAAATAGCATGATTTGAATTTTTTTGAAAAATACTTCGCAGTTTTTCGAATATGTAAGCCCCATGGGCTTTGGCTCAAACGGCAACGGAAAATTTCAAGTTTATTAATCTTTACATGGGGAAAGAATTCCACTTGAAATATGCCTTTTTGACGACCAGGGATTGGTTCCATCTTCCAATAAATATTCATTATAAACAAAAAAATTCGAGTCAAACCGAGGAACGTCGTTGCGAGTGAAATCTCTGTCCTTGAAGTTATACGGAAATCCAGGAGTCATCAAAAGCTTTCTGAAGAAAGGAATCTTCAGCAAAACGCAGATCGGTAAGTGTCTTTACTCAGTAACATGTTTTCGTTTCGTCAATTGCAAACTAAATCGTTGAAGGCGCCTTCTAGATTTGGCTTATTGAAGTTACAGTTCGCGCTGCCGGTTTTAAGATTAGAACAAATTAAAGAAAAAGGAAAGGATATAAAGGCTTCCGAGCGTTAACGATAAAGAAACTGAACTTTAGATTCCTTCGGTGGCATTGATTTTTTTCCAAATTGCCCACTGATGCCCAAAGTGTCCAAGTTAGGAGAACTTTGTTGACTGTTTTGCATTCAAGATCGGTGAATGATTTCGTATTCTAACATTATTTTCTAGCGCGCTTTGAAAATCTCATTAATATATGACGGTATAGTTGTCATTTGAAATCAATTTGTTCTCTTGAAAATCGGGTTAAATTTCACTGGCATTTCACCTATTATCTCATTTACCTCCGTTAATCGACTTTGAACGTGTAGTGCTGCATCACAAATTACACAACTCTAAATTGAAGTTGCTCGATTATCATCAGTCTATTTCACTGAAAGAAGGTGGTAGCAGAAGTTTGTGAAGTAGTTTGCCTTCCCGTGGTACTGAGTTTCACATGGCCAAGGCGAGTCACTTATGATTAATTTCTCTAAAGAGACGACCATTTGGTTGGCTAATATATAGATACTAATGGAAGAGGAGACTGTAGTCTGTATAACGGTCCGTTTGTTAGCTCTACTTGGGCTTCTGTAAAGGTCCGTTTTTTAGCTCTACTTGGGCTTGAGTTTTCTTTGGTATCTGCCTGAGGGGGAAAACAGAAATGTATTGATTCACTTTCATGGGCTGGGAGTATAATTGTATTATGTTGAATCTTAGGCCCATTATTCATTTAACTCAAAAGTGCTTAAATTTTACGTATGTGGCCGTGTATTAAAAAAAAAAAAAAGAATTTTGCTCTGGTTTTCGCGGTCCTGTAACAGGGGCTTTTGGAGAATTTGGTACTCCGTTACCTACCGAGATGAACAGTATTTTACATCAAGTGGACCAGATTTTCTTGAAGGAACATAGTGTTTTTGCAGATCTTGGCTCATTCTGTTACCTTTCCAACTCAAGAGTTTTTACTGCAGAATTTTATTTATATATTATATTATTTTTACTGCCTCGTTGTTGATCGGTCTTTTTCGGTTGTTCATCTGTTAGATTTTGATATTTGAGTCAGATTCAATACTCAAAAACTTGCATGATAGGTGGCTCATTTTTAAGGGGTCTGGCACTCTGTTTTAAGCCTACCTCAGATTGAGCGGTTGATTTAATTTGATTGTAAATCTGAAACTTGATTAAGGTAAATAAAGAATAAAGTTTAAGGGTACGTCATAAAGTTGAGCCTCGTTAAGTTATCATCAAATGCCTCAAACCTCGTACACACGAAACTCATGCAGTTTACATTATTTACCTTTAGATAATTTGTAAAACTTCTCGTCTAACGAGCTTTTTTTGAAGAATTTGAAAAGATTTGGGACATTGGAAGAGTTAATAGTCTGCATGGAAAAAACAGTCGATGTATTTTTATATTTAGGCTTTGTCAGTTCCAATTTTTTTAAAATTTTATTTTATTTGCTACAGACAAAGATAACAAAATAGACAATAACAAACACTGGAGTAATACTATATATATAATACTATATAATAATAATAATAATAATAATAATAATAATAATAATAATAATAATAATAATAATAATAGTAATAATAATAATAGTAATAGTTATAGTAATAGTAATAGTAATAGTAATAGTAATAGTAATAATAATAGTAATAATAATAATAATAATAATAATAATAATAGTAATAGTAATAGTAATAATAGTAATAGTAATAGTAATGATAATAATAATAATAATAATAATAATAATAATAATAATAATAATAATAATGATAGTTATAGTAATAGCGGAAGACAGTTCTCATCAAATCTCCTCTTACCTTCAGGCTTGTTTTAGTAAGAAAGGAAAATCGGGTGGGAGCAGCAAAAAAGCCATTCTTCTAAAGCTACCGTATAGCTACCATTCATTAATGATTATTTTTTTCTCGTGTACTTCAGTGGATTTTAATAACAGAAAGGCTTCACCTTACCAGTGGAAGCCGCTGTTTATCCAATTGGCGCTGAAGCAGTTCAAGACGTCGACGGAACATTCAGATTCTTCAAGAACAAACAGCATGTTGCGCTTTAAGGCGGCTTTCCTGTTTCTTCGTTTTGTTCTCTGCGTATGGGCTCGGCGTATCATTGAGGAAGATCCTGGTAAGTGTTGTTATTACAGAGGTACCTAACGGAGCCGTTCCTCAGACTATCCGCACCTCCTTCTTAAGGACTGTTCACAGTCCCCCTATTTTTCCGTGGGATTCTCGAGACCGGTATGCTTCAATGGAGCTGCCGCCATCTTGGTTTGTAAAAGCGAGCGCGATCTGGAGAGAGTGTCTAAACTACCGAGGGGAGGGGAGTGGAGTCCCGCTCCCCTCGGTAGTTTAGACACTCTCCCCAGATCGCGCTCGCTTTTACAAACCAAGATGGCGGCAGTTCCATCGAAGCATACCGGTCTCGAGAATCCCACGGAAAAATAGGGGGACTGTGAACAGTCTACCTTCTTATAGTCTTTTGCATTACCACATCTCCGTTGATATTAAACTAGACACGAACCTCTCAATGTTTTTTTTTATCAGGTTCAGGTTCAGATTTAAATTTACTTTCGGGATCTGGCGTGACTGTAACTTGTGATGAGAGTAGCATGTCGGTAGACTTGGAGAAGGAGGTATACCCGTACTTAAATGCAAGCTTACTTCACTTGCGTGACTCTTCATGCAGAGCTACAGAAAGTGTAACGCACCTGTCTTTGACTACTGATTTGGATGATTGCCTGACGTCAGTCGCAGAAACTTCCAGTTCGCTAATTTTTACGAATGAGATTCAAGCAGATATTGTGAAAATATCCAGTGCTGTCACTCGAGACCACGATTTTGATCTGGAGTTCAACTGTAGCTACCCCAAAGAGAAGCTTCTCAGCTTGAGTTTCACACCCAAAGGAATAGACATCCCTCCATTGCAAGGTATAATGGATTCTCAGTTGTAGGTAAACGAAGTATAGACCAATATATAGCTCATTTCAGTGATTGGCGAGAGACTGACTCGAATTATATTGAAGTTGATTAACCGGCTTACCCGATGCGTTTATTGTTTAATTTAAGGCCTATTGTATCAGAAATATACATAAGGAACAAAGAGTATATTGTGTAGCCACCCTCAGGAGCTTCACCCAAAGACTTCAAATATTATTGATTAACATGACTCTTGGTTTTAGTCTTGCAATAAGAGCTTCTGGATAACGGTCACTACGTCAATTGATCTGTTTAAATGTCAATTTTTTTAGTGGGATTTGGTAACCTCACCTTCAAGATGGACTTCTACACAAATTCGTCCTTTGCAACACCGTACAATGACATTGACTACCCACTTTCGATCGCTCTCAATGACTACGTATACCTGCAGTACAGTGTGGAGTCCAGAGCTAGTTTGGCGGTAATAGCTGTGAATTGTAAGGCCACCAAAGACGGAAGTTTCGATTCTAAGCCTTCCTACTCCTTCATAGACTCTGGGTACGTATAGTTCAGATCAAGCGACACACATAATTGTCCTTCAGTTCTACCAATAATATTTATATACTCTATATACTTCTGGGCACTCAGTAAGTCATCTCCCCTTCCCTGCATGGGGTCGAGGGAGTAGTGGGTAAGTTGCAGTAACGAGTTCAATACCTGCGAGTAAGACCATAAGGCTACGGTGTAGTACGTTGTTACATTTTGCCGGTTTTCCTGTCATTAGGAAATTTACGCAACAGGACGGACGATGTGGCGGGACGGCATTTTGTGCTTGTGTGAGCAACGTGACGGCCAAGTATTCATTGACTCTAGATTTTAACATTCCTATCGCTCGTGGTTTCCAGGTTATCACACATGAGAGAACACCAGTTAGTCGAAAATCGCATAAAAATGTGAAAGTACTAAGATGTCATGTTGGTCACATAACGATATTTCACCGTCCCCTTCCCTCAACTTTCCTGTCGCGTAAGGTCACTATTATGTGGTTAAAGTGTGCAGTAGAGGAACAAATCAAATTTTACATTCTTTATCATTTCGTTTACAACCTCTCTAGTAATAATAAATTATTGTTGTTGCCACTGAAAAACAATAAATGTGATGATGATGATGATGATGATGATGATGATGATGATGATGACAATGCCGTCTAAGGTGAAATTTATTGGTCGGAATGTCACTGCAGAAAGTTCTCTACTCGGCTTGTTAGTGTAGAAATGTTTGCTTTGGTCATCCCACCAGGAGTATTTCAATTACATTATCTCACCTGTTCTTCCATATTTTTTTGCAAAAAAAAAAAAAAAAAAAATGATAGATGCGAAGTAGATTCCACAATGTGGTACTCGTACTCTCCAACCCGAAGCTATCAACAACTTAAGATCAAGGCATTCAGGTTCTTCACAGACTATCAGACGGTTTACTTCCATTGTGAGCTGATGGCTTGTCACACCACACTTGTTTCCAGGTCAGTTAAACAATTCAGTGATGTTATAAATTAAAAGGTTATTTTTTACGCGGGATGCCCTGAGGGGGCATACCGTGTCTAAAAACGGGACGATTTCTTTTTCCTCGTAGCCACAAATCTGTATATTAATTTATTCATTAAACTCTCCCCTCTCCTACTCGGGATGTATTGTCCTGATTGTCTTCAACAAAAGCAGGCCAATCAAAATCCATTCTTGTCGCTTATATTGCGAGAGAGGGGACCCACTCAGCCATACCTGTGTGGCGTCAAAGCATCATTTAATTTACACTGGATTAAACTTGTGTCGCCATATTGTTAACATTTTCTGGACTCAAGTGTGCCGTTTTCAGACGAAAATTTCACCATTTTGAAGCGGTAAATCGAAAGAAGAACTTCTAAGAAGCACTCGACATCTAAAACGGTGGAAATTGGAGAGTTCCTGGCGAAGGAATCGTCCTTTCTTTGACAGTCTTAGACCACGATTGCACTGAGACAGAAAAGAGGTCATTGAGAAGCTTACGTTATCGCAATGGAATTCCCGCAATTTCCCTTGATACCCTGAGTAGCGTAACACAAGGGAAACAACGTAACGCGATCGTCATGACTCAAACTATTTCATTAGCAAGGATAGTTTTATCAATCGGCGAAGCATACAGTTGGAATAAATGAATCAGCCCCAGCATTACGCGTAATGCCAGTATAGCAGGCATCTTGTTATGTTCGTGAAACGATTAAAAATATTTTTTTGGTACTATCATTGAGATTTTTAGGGACCATTTTAGTACTATATGTATGTGTGTGGTACTAGTCGCAAAAGAGGTTCATTAAGGTAAAAGAAAAGTGTGAATTTTGAACGGTTGCTTTTGAATAGTCAAAATTCAAGTAATTTCCTTAAGCTCCATCTCCCAATAACGCACCGAAAAAATAAATAAATGAATAAATAAATAAATAAATAAATGAGTTTCTATTCATGTTGAGATGTTGAGATGTTGAGATGTATAGACTATGCAGTATTTTATTGAGATCTTGTCACTGAAAACCCCCATGGGTATTTGTCGATAAATATTGTTGTGTCGTATTCTATTGTATTGTGTTGTATTGGATTTTATAAATAAATAAAAAAGTAAAAGAAACATTTAACGAATATACACAACGTGACAGTTTTTAACAGTTGCCTAAAGAGCCAAATTGTTCACAGTTTGCTCTGGGAGTGATTAGAACAACACCACGCATGCTTTTTAGCGTCCGACAGAAATCAAGTCTTAATTATTATCTGATTGCATTAAAATTTCACTTCCATCTTGTCTCATTTTGACGATCCAAACTTATTTGTTATGTTTTAAATGTAAGATGTAATTGAACTGCTTGCAACACAATGTCTTAAAATAGGTCATATAATCCAATCTCATATAAACTATCTTTGAAATTGAAGGTGTACCACTGGTTGCCGTTCGAGAAAGGAGAGAGGTGTAACGACAAGTGACGAAACAAGTCAAGAGGGCACCACCAAGTCATACTTCCTCAAACGGGGGCCGATAGTGCTCAAAGAAAAAGAAGGATCGAAAGGTAATTCAAAGGTCCCCCCCCCCCCCCCCCTCATTGAAAATTAATGCTACGGTACCAAACGAGGAAATGTTATTGTAATACATTACACGCAAATACCCGTTATGACAATAACAAGCTATAGCCGCAATTCTTTAAAATACTCACATTATTTTATATTTGTAGATATCGGGAAGAATGACGAACAAGTCATCGTGATTGCGAGTGCGACAGCCGCTGCTGGAGTTGTTCTGGTAGCTATAATAGTCCTTGCTGTTTTGTGTGTGAAATGCCGCATTGCAAGACTGCTGCTTAATCGCAGCACTGACACCACTGAGGACGAACAGGATGACATGAACGAATCACTGTGAGATAATGTTTAAAAGTGTTAGAAGGAAGACATCCTCTGATCCTTTCCACTCTTGAAAGTCATCCCTACCTAGTGCAGCATCAATCGGGTTCTTGAAACGTAAGAGTCTCTGAACTTATAACCATTATAAACGAAAGTCTGGACTTAGTTTCTCAGTACACTTTTTTTTATTCTTCACATTGAGATACCAATTACTTCGGTGCATAAACCCACTTTATATGGATTTAAGAGAGAAGGGATCATCATTCGAGCGAACACGGTAAACACGAACTTTGTTAGGTAATGTTGTAGAGGTACTAACTTTATATATAAGGTCATTGAATTGAACCTCTGCGACTTATCTTCGCGTTAAATCACTAACTTTGTAATAAAATTTCGGACATAACCTGTCATAACTAGAAATCCACTGTTAACGAGTTTAACAGATTGTTTAGAACTTGCACTTTATATCTTATCATCTTATCAAAAACTCCAGCAGGCTGGAAACCATGGAATGTGAGTGTCGGTAAAAGAGTTAACAAAGCAATTAGGCCACTCATTCGTTAAATACAAACGAGGCCAGTATTTGAGTAAAGATAAAATGAGTGTTGTGTGTATTCTTTTGAATCATTAAAACAAAAAATGTCTTGTTTGCAATCATGTTTGATGTCTTGTTCAGAAGGATAATGGGCATTATTCATTCACAACTGGCTACCCTGAACCATTTATAGTGAACTGCTTTGTTGCACAAAACTGCTCTTTGTTTTCTGGCTCTAACGCACCAAGCAAAGGAATTTTATTGCTACTTTCCATTGAATGATGGCTGAGAACTCGGAATGAAATGAAAATAGGAATAACTTATTAAATGCCTTCATTTTTTTGTCAGCAAATCTCACTACAAGACCTCACCCATCAGGTGTAAGAAAATATTTTATAGAAATTTAATGCAATTGATATTTGATCGCATTCAACAACTCCAGATGTTATACAGCTACTCTTCATTTTTTTTTACTGCTTGCATACTTTTTACAACTCTTTTAAAACTTCTTGCGGTGAACCATGACCAGTTTCACTCTTGGATGTTTCGCATAATAAATAGTTCACTTTTAAAACCATGATAAGAGATGTACGAAAGCGAGTATGGGGAAAAAAGTGCTTTTAAAATAGACCCTATCCAAAAATGGCTTGCATTTTTAATATTCTTTTGATGGCATTCATAAAAGCCTGACCCTGCTGACTAACCTCGTTCTTGAGTCAAAAATCAAAAGAATACTTCACTTGAACGAGTTAGTCTAATAGACCATTGCAAGTTGCTTTGAACCTCATTATGAAAGCGAGACTAAGTGCTAAGTGTTTTTTTATGAAAATTAGTTTTCATTCATATGCAAACAAAACTTAATTTTCAAATGAATAGTTTTGCACTTAGCCTCGCTTTCATAGTGAGATTCACTGCAACTCAAAAGTGGCTTATTTGAATTCAGAAAAGCTAATATTAAAACGTCGGCCATTTTCGTATAGGGTCTATCCGCCATAAAATATCTGATCCATTACCGTCGTGATCACAAAGCAATATGCCACTTCCAAGTTGCTCTGAACCTCGTTATGAAAGTGAGGATAAGGGCAAAACGTTTTTGTTTGCATATGAATGAAAACTAAATTTCATAATAAAAACTTTGCACTTAGGATTGCCTTTACGATCAGGCTCAAAACCCTTTTCTGTAAGCATATACAATGCAATTTCTTGTTTTGTCTTAAGTTTGCCGTTTCGCTTCAATTGTCTAAGTAACAACTGTTTGCAAATGAACGTTTTCTGTAAGGATCTTTGCGAGAAAAAAAAATCAACACGTAAACTGAAACAATCTTTATCTTGAATTTGGCGGGAAATATGCCGCGCGAGCCGTCGTCTTGCGAAGGTGTCTCGTAAAACAAAATTTGCCGCCAAACTGCATTCGACGACGGCTAGGAAACGATGTCACTAAAAGTCGTCGTCGAGAAAGAAGTTGTTGGGATTTTGAATCAAAGTTTAGAGGACTATTTATCTAACAACAAAGTTTTGTCGATAACGTCGTACCAAATGGCAATCAAGTGATTTGATTTTCTCAGCTGCCATTTTTGGACACGCCATATTGGATTCTCGGCTTCCTAAAAACCAAAGAAGTCGTCCAAATTGACTCAACATTCATCAAAGGAATGGATAAGAGTTAAAATGGTGTAAAAATGGTGAGGTTGCGAGAATGAACTTGCAATTTCTTATAGAATGTTAAAAAATTCACATCTAAAAAAAAAAAAGACAGGTCGTCAAAATCACTTGGACTAATTGGTGCTTGCTTTATTACTTAGACAACTATGTAGGTTGAATTCAGTGAGTGCACTTTGTTCAAGCACGGATCCCCCCCCCCCCCGCAACCCATACTCTCTTCGCCTTCCCCAGTCTACATAGGGTTACTTTGTCGGTGATGTTTAAAAATGCTCGAATCCCATCTGATTTAAGCACCCTCCTGAATTTTCTCTCTTTTTGTGGGGTAACAATATGTGTGAATTTTTGGTGGGTCGCTCGTTGATGGGGTTACCGTATTTAACGATGATTGTGAGTGTTCGTGTCTTCTTCTGCGTTCTGCTGTCATTTCTTTATTGTATATTTAGCGCAGCCATTGAGTTCTCAATAAAGGATATTGAAGCCAAACAACGGAAAAAATTCCGCTCGAAATATGCATTTTTTTTAAACACCATTGATTAATTCTAGATTCTAGTCAATATTCATGACAAGCTGAAAAAATTGCCTCAAACCGACCAAAGACGTGGTGTGTGAGGCCGTGTGAAGGCGAACTCTGTCTTTAAAGTTTCACTGATACGTCAGGAGTCATCAAAGACTTTCAAGAAGGGAATATCCCGTCATCAAAGGCAAGCCGTAAGTGCCCTTATTTCTTAAAGTGCTTTTATTGCGTAAATTCCGAAGTTAATCGTCGAGAGCATCTCCTAGTGCTTGGGTTATTGAAGTTACAGTTCGCTCGGCCAGCTTTAAGATTAGAACAAATGAAAGTAAAAAATTTGTTTTATGAAAGCTGCGGAAGAGTTAACGATAAAGAAACTGAATTTCCGTGGCGTAAACACTTTTCCAAATAATTAATTGCTCGAAGTGGCCAAGTGCTGAGAACTTTGTCTTCTGTTAGTTATCTAAAAGCACTAAATGACTGACGTATTTTCAATATTCTTTCGCTTTGAAAAAATGTTCTTAATTTAGGACATAAAAGTTTTTAATGTAAAATAACTTTGTTCCCTTGAAAATCGGGTATCATTTCATTCTCAGATTTGTTGGTTCGCTTAACCGACTTATGATATCGATGGTGCTTATTAAGTGCTGTCCAACGTAGTTCACACTATTTTTTCTTTTTGTGTGTTGGCTTTGTCTTGTTGAAAATGAAATCACATGGCATGTGGTACATCATAATTAAAAACTCTGAAGAAAAGGAAGGAAAACTCACTTTATGGTGAAACAGTTTGTTCTTTGCCGGTCACGTGTACCGTACAAGTGATGGTGGGAGAAACATTTAGGATGCAATTTGCAATTCAAATCAAAGTCCTGTACGTATCATCTGCTAATGTAAAAAAACAAAAACGTTTATGAAAATTTCAAAAATTGAATTGAAGTCGCAAGTTCGGAATGAATAAAACAACAGCCTTTACATTTGGCACAGAACGTATCCGGAGTCTGATTGTACTTATCAGTAAATCTTGGCGAGGGACAGTATGTTTCCCTTGTACAGAGGAAGATCATTGCGGCCTTTGGTCTCGGCGAGAACGAAAAGAACTAAGCTACACCTTGCAGTTTAAAAATTTGTTGGCTCCCAAATATAGTGAATGGGAGCGCGCAACAGAGTAACAGCCTTGTTCTGTTTTTGATACTACTCCATCATTCTTTTTCAGAGGTATATGTGCGTAAATTCAAGCAAAAACAACTTCGTCGACTCAACATCAATTTTAGCAGGTGCATGAACGCAATGATGCCTGCGGCGTTGCAAATGTATCTTAAGAAACAATGTCAATATTTATACAAACTGTTGAAATAATTTCCTTTGTCCGCCATATTTGACTTTTCAGAATTTCATAAAACCTCTTATAGTCTTCACGCTTTCTTTAGTAAGAAGAGAAACAGGCGTGGCAACGGCATAAATAGCTCCCCAATAGCTAATTCCTCTAATGATTAGTTTTGTCTACTCTTTAGTGGGCTTGATTGGCACAACTTTGGCGTCGAGGCAATTCAAGACGACTAAGAAATACCCAGACTCTTCAAAAACAACATGGCACGCTTTAAGGCAGCTTTTCTGTTTCTTCTTTTCGCCGCATGGATTGTCGGCCTTGATTCTAGTGGTACGTGTTCTTACCGTAATTTACTGTACCGTCACAAGTTGCTTGTCTACACAGTTAACACAGTATTTTATAAATGTATTTGAATGCCTAACGTAATGAAGCTCATTAATTTAGAACTTTTGCGCTATTATAAGAGGGGGTACATTTGCACAAACAGCATGTAGATTTGAACTAAAGTTCACTTCCAGTTTTATTACCTCAAAACCGTAGTGCCAGTTTCAGTTCATGGCATGTTATCTAGTGCGTTAAAGGACAAAAATAGAATACTATTTTTCGCACTCCCTGAAAAGCCGAAGCAATACAATTATATGTGATGTTGGCATGCCCCCCATGCCATGTGTTGATCGTATATTGATCGTATATTGAAAATTCGGTCGCAGTTATTTTTCAGTCAGTTTGTTTGCGACTTTTTTGATGTGATGATTCTTATTCAACTATAAACGGTCCAGCTTAAGTTTCAAACTGAATAGAATACTTTTGATAAGTCGGTTGCTATTCAAATTAGAAACGTTTGCTTCTGATTGGAAGCAATGACTGCTCGTAATCACCTTTGATTCTGTTTCTTCAAGGCTTAAATAAATAACAGCTGATTTAGTAAGGACACGTGTAGTCACAATGGTAACACTCTGTTATCAAGCCAGTTACTTCCGACAACTAATTCCATCTAAGAGGGGATCTAAATAACGAATGGTTCACACATTGACCAACGCAGCTTTAAATGAAAGAATCCACACCGTAACTTTCTAACACCAGCTGACTGTAAGCGGCGTTTCAAGGCAGAATCATTGTGAGTCCAGTTGTTCAAAGACCGATTAAGCCTTGGACGTACATGTAAACGTTAACATTAACTCAGACCCCCACCTTGGTACAGGAAGGAGGGGGCGGTGGTGGTTGTTGGAAACCCCAGCTCCAGTGTTTACCTTACGGTACGATATTTTGAAATGTTTTTACCTTCAATAGATAACCTGTTATGTAGTGTACAATATGATGTTAATATTATGGGATACATACGCAAATGACGCTGCTAAGGCACAGTTACGTAATCTAGCATGGCGGACCTTTTTTTAGATTTTATACTTTTCCGCAACAATTTTCGTTTTTCCCCCAAAATAAGAGTTTTTCTCAGATCAGAAAATGCACTTTTCGACAGCTTGGAATATAAACGATAAGTCAAAACATCATCATGCTGCTTTACCACTTCTTCTGGCTTAGAATATGGTTCTGGCAGCCTACAATATTACATTTTAATACATTCAATAATTTAAAATCGCACCTCTCTTGTCATTTGATATCTCCTATAACTAGACGCCAATTTTCACCAAATTCACAGAAAATATGTTTGGGATATAAACAAGCAGATACTGAACGTCCCCTCTCCCCTTGCATGTCTGAGGGTTAAGGTCATGCTGGATTAACGTGAACTTTGATTCAAGATATTTACTTATCAACTTCCTTTACCGCAAACTCAAAATTTGCTTTCTAAAACATTTTTAACGAGCGAGATGAAAACATCGGTAAGTTTTTAATCGGGTATTGGCGTTTATCAGCTTTTGAACAACCGGGCCCTGACCTGTAAACGGGAAGGTAGCGTCTTGAAAGTTAATCATACTTGTTGTTCTTGTTGTTTTTCTTCTTCTTGCTCTTCTTCTTGTTCTTCTACTTCGTCTTCTCCTTTTTATTCTTCTTCTTCTTCTTCTTCTTCTTCTTCTTCTTCTTCTTCTTCTTCTTCTTCTTCTTCTTCTTCTTCTTCTTCTTCTTCTATTTCTTCTTCTCTTAGGTCTACTCGTGACGGCATGGTAATGCAGTCAAAATAACGTTTACGGGCAAAAATCGAATCGTTTTCACAGTTGGTTTTTTGTGACAACCCACACTCTATCGTGTGTTATCGAAATTGCTATTGCCATGAGATTATGAAAGTTACTGTTAATGAAAGAAGGTATGTCTAAGAGCGCTCTTTGCCTTTGCCAAAAACTGATTGATTGCTATATTTCTGGAAGAATGTTCCAGCTACACAGTCCTCGACGACCAACACAGAGCGCAGAACTATTCCACTATTACAGATATATGTGATACGGTAAGATCAGTTGCCTGGTTCAGATTCAGCGGAGCTGCTGGAAACCAAATGCCTGAAATATGTGTCCCGCCCAACCATTGCGGTGTCAGTGCACCAGGTTGGCTTGACGGCAATCATCCTTTAGTTGCTGATGGTGTTGTTAACAGGCAGGTGTGTTTTACCTGGGAAAGTGACTGCTGTTTTTTTTCAAACAACATCGCTGTCCGCAACTGCACAGGGTTCTACGTCTACAGACTCCAACCACCATTGCTTGGATGCTTATCTCGCTATTGTGGCAATGGAGTACCAGGTGTGTCTAGGTCTTTGCCTAATTTTCATTGGCAAATTAAATTTATATTTTATATGTATCGTGGTAAACAAAATACTGTGATGCACGAATATTGTAATGAGCTTAAAGGGCCAAGGTATTTGTTTAAACCGTTTATTCTAATTTATGCTCATATTGTACTTTTTCTTATTTGCATGCTTTTTAACTAGTCTCTTGATAATGCAGTCATGCGTACGATGACCCCGAAACTTCGACGATCTTTCCTGGTTTTTTCTACCCCTTCATAATTTCCCAAAGAAAACACTAAATATATCAACAAAGATATGTCTTTGTACATCAAGACCAAGAATCTTCCAAAATAGAGAAAAAAGCTGCCTGTCCAAAATTTGTCTACCACGTGCAGTTCAAAAAGTCGTTGCGAGTAGTATCTTCCCTTCTCCCAGTCTAGGTAAAGTATCACATTCACCAAAGACGTTTCTGACACTTTTAATGAATTTGTTTTACTTTAAAAAGACAACATGGACTGCTACCCAAGCCTGTGCGCAAATGGTGGAACATGTGTTGATGTGATCAATGGCTACAGGTGCATCTGTAATGTAGGATTTACAGGAAGAAACTGTACTATAAGTAAGTTTTTTTCTACTTATTTTTAAGATGTTAAGAACGTAATATGTATTCGCTATATGACTATGTCAGTTTAGGACTTTTGGAAGGGGTATTTCAATTTACAGTGGTAAAAATGCCCTGGACTCCATTCTAGAGATGGATAATAACATTCCACAATAGTCGAATAACAGAATAATTCGAAGAAGAAAATGTTAAAAAAACAAATCTTTTAATTAATTATTGTTTCTTAGCTGTCATCCGCCGGAAATATAGAAAAACTTAATATAACATTTTACCACCCTAGCAAAATCGATCTCTTCGAGCAGACATTCTACTAAAACAATTTAAACTCACGAGGTGTTCCCCTTTAATAGCATTCTTATTCCTTTTAGATATTGACGATTGCCAACCGAATCCTTGTAGAAACGGTGGATTCTGCGTTGATGGGATCAACAACTTCATATGCAACTGTGCCTCGGGTTTTCAAGGATACAACTGTTCAGAGTTGGTGGTTTCTTCTGGTAAATATTCATGTAAAAATTCCCTATCGAAAATATACTGTGTGTTCACTACGGCCACTTATTTGCATAAAGGAATATTTATTCCCCAAAGGAAAATCATTCTTTTGTTTCGCTCCTCTAATATGGCCATCGTAAACAGACTATATAGGCTTTTATTTTCTGTTCGTCTTCTCAGCGGCCATTGCTGCATCTCTGGAGATGTCTTTAAAGAGTCATTTACATTTTATGGTATAAACGCCTTCCCATAAAATTAATGACTATTTTATGAGACGGAGTCTCATTGAATCTTCTTTCGCTAACAATTTTTTACAGGCTAGATCTAAACACGCGATTAAAAACACATTACTTTCTTTGATCTCGTTTATAGATCTAATCTTGGAGAGAGCATGATGGGAAAAGGAAAGGGAATTTGGGAGAGTCATCGTTTTTCACCTGTAACAATAAGGGTGGGTGGGTGGGGGGAAGGGGGGGGGGGAGGGTTGTTGAAAGTGAAATTAAGCCTAAATTGAGTTAGGAGGAAACGTGATGGGTACCTTGAACTGCACATAAGGCGTAAACTTGAGCGCGTTCCACTAACACCGCATTTACAAGTACATTTTACATTCTTCATTACTTAACATATATTACTCTTAATTAGCAATCAGCGCGTTCCGTAAATAATGCAACAGGGTTTGCTCAACAAGCATTGACTATTTCCTGAAAAATGCAACAACGATCGCGTGTGCAAATTTTTTAGGCGTAAATAGAGCAAAACTGTTTTATTTTTCGTTTTAAAGTCGTATGGCTGTTGTTTACAATAAAAAAACAAAAACAAAGAATAAACCCCAATCGACTCTGGAAAATTCAGATCTACGTGCATCATGATAAATGATATACTTCAATGAAAAATTACTTAATTCTGATTGGCCAAAAAAGGAGTGCAGTTACATGAAACGCGAGTGCAAAGTTGTAACAAAAGTTCAATTACAAATAGGCTCTAATTAGCTGGAAAACAAAAAGAAACAAACAACAGCCAATCAGATTAAAATAACTTAAAAAAAAAAAATTGGTTAAAAATTTGAGATAAAACGGGGAGAAAATATGGCCGGGGTTTTCAACAAACAATGCTATTGTTTTGCAAGGGAAATGATAATAGGACAGCTCAAAAATATCAAAAATCTCGAACGCAGTACAAATAACTCTTTCTGGCTGTATGCGTGAAAAAAAAAGGTGGCGTGAAGAGAAACATATCGTTAAAAGAATCGAGGAAAACGAGCCAGCAAAACTAAACAAAAAACTCGAAACATTCTATACCATGATGCAAAAAAGCAAAAATGATAACAAGAGATATTAAAGAAATTCAAATTTCCCGCCACATTACCATATATGGTCAAACTTTAGGGGTATTTAAACGCGAAAACAATAAAAAAAATATCGTAACGGAGAAAACAAAAAGTTGCATAAAATCAAAAATGTAGGTTTCTTTATCACAAATTACGTCATTATGACGTCGTTATGACGCATTTTGTGATAAAATACGAGTCATGGTACCACATATGCTAAGTTGAAAAAAGTACAATTTCGATTTTATGAAAGTGAAATTAAGCCTAAATTGAGTTAGGAGGAAACGTGATGGGTACCTTGAACTGCACATAAGGCGTAAACTTGAGCGCGTTCCACTAACACCGCATTTACAAGTACATTTTACATTCTTCATTACTTAACATATATTACTCTTAATTAGCAATCAGCGCGTTCCGTAAATAATGCAACAGGGTTTGCTCAACAAGCATTGACTATTTCCTGAAAAATGCAACAACGATCGCGTGTGCAAATTTTTTAGGCGTAAATAGAGCAAAACTGTTTTATTTTTCGTTTTAAAGTCGTATGGCTGTTGTTTACAATAAAAAAACAAAAACAAAGAATAAACCCCAATCGACTCTGGAAAATTCAGATCTACGTGCATCATGATAAATGATATACTTCAATGAAAAATTACTTAATTCTGATTGGCCAAAAAAGGAGTGCAGTTACATGAAACGCGAGTGCAAAGTTGTAACAAAAGTTCAATTACAAATAGGCTCTAATTAGCTGGAAAACAAAAAGAAACAAACAACAGCCAATCAGATTAAAATAACTTAAAAAAAAAAATTGGTTAAAAATTTGAGATAAAACGGGGAGAAAATATGGCCGGGGTTTTCAACAAACAATGCTATTGTTTTGCAAGGGAAATGATAATAGGACAGCTCAAAAATATCAAAAATCTCGAACGCAGTACAAATAACTCTTTCTGGCTGTATGCGTGAAAAAAAAAAGGTGGCGTGAAGAGAAACATATCGTTAAAAGAATCGAGGAAAACGAGCCAGCAAAACTAAACAAAAAACTCGAAACATTCTATACCATGATGCAAAAAAGCAAAAATGATAACAAGAGATATTAAAGAAATTCAAATTTCCCGCCACATTACCATATATGGTCAAACTTTAGGGGTATTTAAACGCGAAAACAATAAAAAAAATATCGTAACGGAGAAAACAAAAAGTTGCATAAAATCAAAAATGTAGGTTTCTTTATCACAAATTACGTCATTATGACGTCGTTATGACGCATTTTGTGATAAAATACGAGTCATGGTACCACATATGCTAAGTTGAAAAAAGTACAATTTCGATTTTATGCAAGTTTGTCTTTTCTCCGTTACGATATTTTTTATTGTTTTCGCGTTTAAATACCCCTTAAGTTTGACCATGTACAATGGTCATGTAGCGGGAAATTTGAAGTTTCTTAATTAGCTGTAAATTTACGCCTTTCTATCCGATTGAGAAGGGTTTTTACCAGAAGTCATAGAATTCTATACCAGAAACCAATACAGCATTTTTCCCAATAATTTCCTGAATTTTAATTCTGACGTCAAATTTGCGCATCATTTATGACATTACAATAGCAGTCTAATAAAATAAAATAATAACCAATTGCTAAGTTATTTGTCCACCTACTTCCCTTCCAAGTCTTGTTAAATTCGATCCATTGTAATTCTGTCTATAGCCTATAACTCTCAGTTTTAAGAGTTTGGGGAGGAAAAGCCCTAGCAACCGACCATCGTGTTATGCTCATTTATCTCAAATTGCAAATCATGTGAGTACTTATACTAATATGCGAAGAGATCGCTGAAATTATACTAACAAATGGATAACAAATGATTAAGAAAGTGCTGTTGAGTCTCAGTCTCAGTGTCGGTTCGGCTATTTTCTGGGTTCTAAAATCTCCGGTTTTCATCCACGGTGCATGCACAAGACAAATTTGACTTGACTTAAGGAGAGGGTTCTAAAGTACATATCTGTAAAAAAACTGAATGCAAGGCTGGCACTACGGCAAAGGGCAGATTTATTAGTGGCCAATATTTCGACTAATAGAATTAGTCTTCCTCAGGGCCAGAGCTATACTGAGGGAAAATATAATAACGGCTCCTTAAATTAAAGTTTGAAAAATACATGGAAAAACATGATTGGCTAATACATGACATGATGACAGCGTACTTGTAAATACGAGATAACAAAAATATAGTAACGGCTCCTAAAATTAAAATTTGAAAAACTACATGCAAAAAAATGATTGGCTAATACATGACATGAAGACAGTGACTTGTAAATATGAGATAACAAAAATATTGAAGTGTATAATCAACTACTCCTTTCCTGGACGTTAATATTCAACTCGAAAATGGAAAAATCGAAACCGATCTCTATTGCAAGCCTACAGACAAACACCAGTATTTACTCCACTCCTTAAGTCATCCTTATCATACAAAAAAAGCCATCCCTTACAGCCTAGCTCTCCGTTTACGTCGGATTTGCTCCAAAGACGAATTCTTCGAACATCGATCAGCAGAATTGCTCTCATATTTAACAAAACGAGGCTATAAAGACCTTTTTGTGAAAGAACAAATCTTAAGAGCCAAACAGATACCCAGAAGTGAGACATTACAAAAATATAATCCTGATAAAGATAAATCCAACACCCCAGTCCCCTTCACGATCACTTATAACCCAGCACTACCTAATATTCAAGAAATACTTCACAGGAAACAACCTATTCTCAACTCCACAGATCGCCTTCAAAAATATTCAAAAATAAACCATTTATCGCTTACCGTCGTTCACCAAACCTTCGCGACCTTTTGGTTCGAGCAAAACTAAAGAACACTAACACGACACCCAAGCTCACCTCTGGCACTTTCCGCTGCAACCCCACTCATGGATGTCTCACTTGCCCTTACATTGACAATGCAAGAACTTCGTACACTTTTAGCAACACCGGCGAAACAAGACAAATAAAACAACATATAACCTGTAATTCTACTAACCTTACATATATGATTGAATGTAAAAAATATAAAAAACAGTATATAGGGGAAACCAAACGCACGATCCGTGAAAGGTTCACAGAACACAGACAAGCGACAAACAACCCATATCACGCCAACTCCACAGCAGCAGTCCCTACACACTTCAACTTACCAGGTCACTCTTCTGCGGACATGCGACTTATCCCTCTCGAACTACAACCCACCATCAATGCCTCCCGCCGTAAGGCACGCGAGGCTTTTTCTAATTTATAGAGGGAAAACGTTATCTCCAGAAGGCATTAACAGGAAAAACGAACGCTGAATCTTGATTATACACTTCTATATTTTTTTTTATCTCATATTTACAAGTACGCTGTCTTCATGTCATGTATTAGCCAATCATTTTTAGGATGTATTTTTTTTTTTAATTTTAGGAGCCGTTACTATATTTTTGTTATCTCATATTTACAAGTACGCTGTCATCATATCATGTATTAGCCAATCATGTTTTTCCATGTATTTTTCAAACTTTAATTTAAGGAGCCGTTATTATATTTTCCTTCAGTATAGCTCTGGCCCTAAGGAAGACTAATTCTATTAGTCGAAATATTGGCCACTAATAAATCTGCCCTTTGCCGTAGTGCCAGCCTTGCATTCAGTTTTGTATTTTCACGTTCAAGTGACGCCTGACACGAGGTCTTTCACAAGAGAGATCCGGCAAAATTACCAGCAAGTTTAATTCCTGCGTTGTGTGGACCTCTGCATTCAAACGTTTTCTACATATCTGTACCTATAGCGAAACGTTAGTTGGTTAACAGCAGCTATTGATGTTTACATGTGTCTTCGGTGATGCTTTCAAAGAATCTGCACACCAGGGCCCAGTTGTTCAAAGACGACTGATTAAGCTAATCCTGGATTAACGAAAACTTTGATTCGAGATTAATAACTAAGCAATAAAAAAATTTGGAAAAACATTTTGTCCCTCAGTTTTGACTTTGACTTTCCTTACCATTAGCTTAAAATTAAACTAAAAAAATGTTATTAACGAGCACGCTGAAAACCTCAGTAATATTTTCTTCGTGGATTTTCATCGTGGATCAGACTTTGAACAACTGGGCCGATGTTACTACTGCTCGGCGCTTTCTGGAGAGGGTACCATGAACAACACGTAAACATTCATAAGCTAGGCTGACACGAAACCGATTTGTGTGGCTTTGGATTAGATTTTAAGAGCTGTAAATTTAACATAATATTAACAGTTCTCAGTATCCAAAGATTAAATAGTCAGATAAAGAAAATCACTCAGGCTGAAACAACACTTTTAACACTTGAACCAATGAAACATGTAGTCAACGTCTTATTGTTTTTGCAAGCTGGTATTTGGTGTTATTCAACAATATATTACAACATATCCTCCTCTGGTTTTTTTGTATAAGACTGGAAGAAAGAAAAGTGCTTTGCAGACCAATAAAGGGTTAGAAAAAAAAAAAAACGAAGGTTTGTCGCTTAAACATGTTTCCCCAACAAAGAATTCACACAAATAACCCTAACAATAGATAAGCAAAAGTTTCTTTTTCATGGTTGTCAAGACTTAGGACTGAAGTTTGATGGATTAAAAAAAAAAACATTACTCGTTATGTCGGCTTGTGACGTTTTTTGGAAGTCTTTTTAACACGTATTTGTTTTCTTTTTTTGTCTGGTGGTTGGTAGTCAAGGGTATACAGCTGTTTCGACAAAGGTTGTCCGAAAAAAGCGTTAAAGCGTACGCGACAATACCAAAAGGTAGTCTGGGACATACCCAACAAATTTCGATAAAAGCTCATTTCCCAGACTACCTTTCGGCAATGTCGCGTACTATTTTACGCTTTTTTGGACAACCTTTGTCGAAACAGCTGCATGTGTACAGCAGAAATAGCAATTCTTCAAAAACTACCGTATGGCTAATATACAGAAATGATTAGTTTTTTGTGTACTTCAGCGGCTGTTATTGACACATAAAAGAAAGGGTTAGTGCAGCACACCTAACCCGTAAAAGTCTCTGTTAATTTGCCCCTGTTGGCGCTGAAGTAATTCAAGACGTCGACGGAACATTCAGGTTCTTAGAGAACAACATGATGCGCTTTTTTAAGTTTTTCTGATTTTTCTTTTTTCCGCATGGGTTGTCGGCTTGATGGTGCTAGAAGTGTTCTTACTATAGTGTGCTGCACCAACGCATCTCGCTTGCTATTGAACTAGATGCTAACCTCGCAATGCTTTTTGACTTCGTCTAGGAACTGGCGTGACTGTAACTTGTGATGACAGCAACATGACAGTAGCCTTGGAGAAGGCGATATACCCGTACTTAAATGCAAGCTTACTTCACTTGCGTTCTTCTTCGTGCAGAGCTACAGAAAGTGCAACGCACCTGTATTTGGCTACTGAATTGGATGGTTGCCGGACGTCAGTCGCAGAAACTTACAGCTCGCTAATTTTTACGAATGAGATTCAAGCAGATATTGTGCATATATCTAGTGCTGTCACCCGAGACCACGATTTTGATCTGGAGTTCAACTGTAGCTATCCCAAAGAGAAGTTTCTCAGCTTGAGTTTCACACCAGACGGAATAGACATCCCTCCATTGGAAGGTATAATGGATTCTCAACTGTTGTAGGTAAACGACTAATAGACCAATATATAGCTCGCTTCAGTGATGGATGAGTGACTGACTCGAATTATCTTGAAGTTGCTATTAACTTACCCGATACCTTTTATAGATTAAATTAAGACCCATTGTATCAGAAATATACATAACATACAAAGAGTATATTGTGTACCCAACCCCTGGAACTTACAGACTAGTGATTAATATGACTAGTGGTTTTAATCTTGCAACAAAAGGTTCTGGATAACAGTCACTGCGTCAATTGATCGGTTTAAATGTCAATTTATTTCAGTGGGATTTGGTAACCTCACCTTCAAGATGGACTTCTACACTAATTCTTCCTTTGCAACACCGTACAATGACATTGACTACCCTCTGACGATCCCTCTAAATGATTACATATACATGCAATACAGCGTGGAGTCCAGAGCTAGTTTGGCGGTAATAGCTGTGAATTGTAAGGCCACGAAAGACCATAGTTTCTCTTCTTCGCCTTCCTACTCCTTCATCGTCTCTGGGTACGTATAATTCAGACCAAACGAAAGATATAATTGTCATTCAGTTCTACCAATAATATTTATATACTCTGTATATTTTTGGGTACTTAGTAAGTCATCCCCCTTCCCTGTCTGGGGTTGAGGGAGTAGCAAGAAACTTGTAGTAACGAGTTCAATACCTGCAAGTGTAACCATAAGACTACGATGTGGTACGTTATTTGCATCATTGGGTAGTTCCCGGCAACATGACGTCCGATGTGGTTGAACGGCAAATAGTGCTTGTGTGACCAACGTGGCGGTATTCATGACTCTAGATTGTAACATTCCTACCGCTCGTGGTTTTTAGGTTGTCACAGACGAGAGAATACCACTAAGTCGTTTAACGCCTAAAAATGTGAAGGTACTAAAAGGTCATGTTGGTCATACAACGATATTTCACCCTCCCCTTCCCTCAACTATCCTGTTGCGTAAGCTCAATATCACGTGCTAAAAATGTGCAGTAGAAGGATTAATCAAATTTTACATTTTTTATCATTTCTGTTACAACCTCTCTGTACTAATAAATTATTGTTGTTGTCACTTATAACAATAAATGTGATGATGATGATGATGATGATGATGATGACAATGCCGTCTAAGGTGCAATTTTTTAGTCTAAATTCCACTGCATAGAGTTCCCTACTGGCTTGTTAGTATAAAAATGTTTGCTTTGGTCCTCCCACCAGGAGTATTTCAGTTACATTAGCTTACCTGTTCTTGATAGATGCGAAGTAGATTCCACAATGTGGTACTCGTACTCTTCAATCCGAAGCTATCAACAACTTAAGATCAAGGTTTTCAGGTTCTTCACAGACTATGATACGGTTTACTTCCATTGTGAGCTGATGGCCTGTCACACCACACTTTTATCCAGGTCAGTTAAGCGAAGAATTCAGTTATGTCATGAATTGAAAGGTTTATGTTTTATGTTTGTGGAACGATTTAAAATACTTTTAAGTTACTATCATTGAGATTTTAAAAGACCATTTAAGTCCTGTATTTATGTGTGTGGTAATAGTCGCAAAAGAGGTTCATCAGGGTAAAAGAGAAGAGCAAATTTTGAACGGTTGCTTTTGAATAGTCAAGATTCAAGTAATTTCCTTATGCTACATCTCCCAATAACGTTCCGCAAAAAAAATAATAATGATAAATAAATAAAAATGAATAAATGAGTTTCTATTCATCTTGAGATGTATATATATACTATTTAGGAATTTATTGAGATCTTGTCACTGAAAAGCTCCCATGGGGTTTTTGTCGATAAACATTGTTGTATTGTATTATATTGCATTGCATTGTATAGATAAATAAATAAATAAATAAATAAATAGATATATAAATAAATAAATAAATAAATAAATAAATAAATTAAAAAAGTAAAAGACACGTTTAACAAATACACACAACGTAACAGTTTTTAACAGTTGCCTTTAAAGTCAAATTGGTCACAATTTCCTCTGAGAGTGATTAGAACACAACCACGCTCGCTTTTTAGCGTCCGACGGAAACCATGTCAATTATTATCTGATTGCATTAAAATGTCACTTGCAGCGTGTCGATCAAATTTTGACGATCCAAACTTATTTGCTCTGCAAACTAAAGATGTGATTGAACTGTTTGCAACACAATGGTTTAAAATTACTCATATAATCTAATCTCATATAAGCTTTCTTTGAAATTAAAGGTGTACCATTGGTTGTCCTTTGAGAAAGAGGAGAGGTGTAACGACAAGTGACGAAACAAGTAAACAGAGCACAACCAAGTCATACTTCCTCAAACGAGGGCCGATAGTGCTCAAAGAAAAAGGAGTAACGAAAGGTAATTCAAAGGGTCTCCCCTTGAAAATAGATGATACGGTTATAAACTAGGAAATTTATCAGTTGGCAACAGCAGCAATGTTATTGTAATACACTACACGAAAATACCAGTTATGACAATAACAAGCTATAGCCGCCATCCTCTAAAATACAGACATTATTTTATATTCTAAGATACCGGGAATACTGACCAGCAAGTCATTGTGATTGCGAGTGCAACAGCCGCTGGTGGAGTTGGTCTGGTTGCTATAATATTCCTTGCTGTCTTATTTGTGAAATGCCGCATTGCAAGACTGCTGCTTAACCGCAAGAAGGACACTACTGAGGATGAACATGCCAACCGCCGAATCACTTACATTCAAAAGGATGACATAAACGAATCACTGTGAGATAATGTTTACAAGCGTTAGAAGGAAGACATCCTTTGATCCTTTCCACTCTTGAAAGTCATCCCTACCCAGTGCAGCATCAATCGGGCTCTTGAAACGTAAGAGTTTCTGAACTTATAACCATTATAAACGAAGGTCTGGACTTAGTTTTTCAGTACACTTTTTTTTCATTCTTCACATTGAGATACCAATTACTTCGGTGCATTTACCCACTTTTTATGGATTTAAGAGAGAAGGGATCATCATTCGAGCGAACACGGTAAACACGAACTTTGTTAGGAAACGTTGTAGAGGTACTAACTTTATATATAAGGTCATTGAATCGAACGTATCTTAGCGTTAAAACACTAAATTGGTAATAAAACTACGGACATCTCCTGTTATAACTAGAAATCCACTGTTAACGAGTTTCACAGTGATTGTTTAGAGCTTGCACTTTATATCTTATCATCTTATCAACAACTCCAGCAGGCTGGAAACCGTGGAATGTGAGTGTCGGTAAGAGAGTTAACATAGAAATTAGGCCACTCATTCGTTAAATACAAATGAGGCCAGTATTTGAGTAATATTGAGTTAGCCGGTAAAGATAAAATAAGTGTTATGTGTATTCTTTTGAATCATTAAAACAAAAAATGTCTTGTTTGCGATCATGTTTGATGTCTTGTTCAGAAGGAAAATGCGCATTATCCATAGCCAACCTTCAAACGGAACGTGTTAGTACTAGACAACTGGCTACCCTGAACCATTTATGGTGAAATGCTTTGTTGCACAAAACTACTCTTTGTTTTCTGGCTCTAACGCACCGAACGAAGGAATTTTATTGCCGCTTTCCATTGAATGATGGCTGAGAACTCGGAATAAGAATGGGAATAGGAATAACTTATTAAATGACTTAATTTTTTTGTCAGCAAATCTCACTACAAGCCCTCACCTATCAGGTGTAAGAAAATATTTAATAGAAATTTAATGCAATTGATATTTGGTCGCATTCAACAACTCAAGATGTTATACAGCTACTCTTCATTTTTTTTTTTACTGCTTGCATACTTTTTACAACTCTTGTAAAACTTCTTGCGGTGAACCATGGCCAGTTTCACTCTTGGATGTTTCGCGTAATAAATAGTTCACTTTTAAAACTATGATAGGAGATGTACGAAAGCGAGTATGGGAAAAACAGTGCTTTTAAAATAGACCCTATCCAGAAATGACTTGCATTTTAATATTCTTTTGATGGCATTCAAATAAGCCTAACCTCGTTCTTGAGTCAAAAATCAAAAGAATACTTCACTTGAACTAGTGAGTCTAATAGACTATTGCGAGTTGCTTTGAACCTCATTATGAAAGCGAGACTAAGTGCTAAGTGTTTTTTTTTTTAATGAAAATTAGTTTTATTCATTTGCAAAAAAAACTTAATTTTCATATGAAAAGTTTTGCACCTAGCCTCGCTTTCATAGTGAGATTCACTGCAACTCAAAAGTGGCCTATTTGAATGCAGAAAAGCTAATATTAAAACGTCGGCCATTTTCGTAGAGGGTCTAGCAGCCATAAAATATCTGATCCATTACCGTTGTGATCACAAAGCAATTGGCCACTTCTGAGTTGCTCTGAACCTCATTATGAGATATGTTTTCTTTTATTTTATAGCTTATAGTATTCGTCAAATCACAACATTTTTGCCTGTAAAGTAAGCCCAAATGCATTATCCGTAGCTATCAGTAAAGTAAGCCAATATCTGGATATATTTTTAAAAAGAATTAGCTTGTTTTTGTTATTGAATGGAACAATTCAGACCGAAGTTTTTCATCCGAAAAGTAAGAGAAGCAAAATCCTTATCTGATGCCTCCCTCAAGTATTCGAGAGTTTCATTTATATTTTTTCTCTTCTTTCTTGGTACATCACTACCAGCTCTTTTTCTTAAGTGATAACCTTTTTAAGTTCCATAAAATTATATTGTAACTTGAAAAAAAGGAATTGAATTCTTTTCTACAGTTTCTAAAATGGATATGCATTGTGTCCATGGATAGTAATTAGTTTGCCAATTAGATTGAAGAAACTTGTTTATTACACATGTCTATTAATTCAATATTGTGCTAGCAGAGGCAAGTTTTTAAAATGATTTTTAAAATACTCTATTTTTCTTTGGCACTGGTTTATATAAAGGTGTTTTCATTTTACGAGACTCCTCAGATGAAATGGACTGGGGAGCACGACCTATCGCTCGGAAGAGAAATTTTATTATTTGAACTATGAAAATACAAGGCCGGTAACCGAGAAAGAGGGCAGTGCCTCGATCGAATCGCTGAAAGTCTTAGTGTGACCCAAAAGCCAGTGAGATACAGACTTAAGATATTGAAGCGAGATTTCAAAAAGAAAATGAGATTTGAAAAAAATACCTCTACAATTTCCGCTGAGAAGACAGAAATGGATGAAATAATGAAAAGTTATTTGGAACAAAGGGACGATCAGGAAAAGGAGTCAGAAAAGGCCACAGAGGAGTCTCGAGATAAAGCAACAAAGGACAAAGCTTCAGCAGAAAGCGCAAGAAATAAGGCAATGGAACGTCTGTCAGAAACAACAAAAAGAGCTCGTAGTGAAGAACCAAGAAAGAAGAGAAAAAATATAAATGAAATTGTCGAATACTTGAAGGAAGCATCAGATAAGAAGTGTGAACTAAAAAAACAGGAGCTAGACTTAAAACAGAAACAGGAAATAAACACAGCTTCTCAACAACCCCTGATGCTTCAACAAATGAAGAATCAGCAAGGGCAATTTCAAGCAATGTTTCAAATGTTTATGCAACAACAACAAACTCAAAGTCAGGCTCTGCTTAAACTTTTGAAAAAGGGAAATTAACCTGTGAGATTTGTTAAAGTTCTGTTTCATGTAGTATTGTTAAGAATTATTTTGAATGTATTGGGTTTTGATTGCTTTGAATATTTTCAAAAGTTCAGAAATAGGAAAAAAATCTGGGCTCATAAATCAAGTGGGCAAGTACTGGTACGGTACCATTTGTTTATTTACTTCATAATGTTTTACACATTTGTTTTGATCGACAGAAAAGATTAGTTTAACTAAATGTGTTCAGTTGAACTTTTAGGTGTTCTAGTCGTTGCTTTAATGATGGTAATAAAAATATTTTTAACATAAAAATTAATGTATAAGGGTAATGAATGAAACCAAAGTGTTCTTTGCTTACAGATTGACATAGTATGGAAGTCTCTTGATACAAACTTTGTACACAAGTATAATCATTTGCTGATCAACTGACTTGGGAATAATACTGTTGTTGTTTATTGTAAGAAAAATGGGGTTTTTGCTATGTTACCGAGCCATTACTGTTGCAAATAGTGACGTGAATAAATGAAATATTGATCCAAAGGCAGTGCATTAATTTCAAACCAATCGGAACCAATAGATTGGTACAAAATAAAATGAGCATTTTGAATCAAAGCACAGTTTATATACATTTTACCAACTGCACTTAAACTAATTTTTAGATTTTTTTAAAATCCAAAAACTTAAAATAGTTAATAAGGATGTTAAGTATATGAAATGATTCATATATGAACTGCGGATGTAAATGAAAGTGAGAAGTGGTCATCGCAGTGAATTTTCCAAATTATGCAATTGGAAATTTCAGACTTCTAATTTCCAATTGCATAAATTGGAAAATTCACTGCGATGACCAACTCTCACTTTCATAGTTAATAATGTTGCCAAAAATCCATTGAACTGTAGTTCTTGCAGCATTCATGGATATATTATACACCTGTTGATCTGGGGTCAGAACTTCACCCTAAAGGGTGTGCGGGGTCATAAAGACACAAGGGTAAACCCGTAACAGGGGAATTAGAAAATCGTTGCAGCTGTTGTAAAAGACCTGATGAAGCAAGCATGCTGCTATCGTGACGTCTTTCTTCTACGGGGCCATATAAATAACCAACCAATCCATTGGGTAGTGTCACTGATTGAAATTTAATGGAATGAACCCATTTATGTCCATTGTAAAGAGCTCACTGATTAACTCCAGGCCTACACACCGGCCGAAGAGTTCCATCAATGAACCCCCAGCAACTGTCTAAAGCCGGCTGCGCCTGACTGGTGGACAGCATCAGCATATAACATAACATTTGCTGGAAAAGCAGGTTATGATTGAAGGTTGTCAACAAGTGATGTCAGCGGTTGTAAATCCAATCCATTACATGATTGGTTATAATGCAGATCTCTGGGACTGGTCTTGTAAGGTTAAAAACCATGTCACTGTACTCCGTAAAAACTAAAATCTTACTTTAAGACGTTTTTTACACTTAATTCTGGTGCTGTGGTAAGACAGCGCGTAAATCTCATTTGAAGACGATTTATCTTAGGATAAGACGACTTTCTTCTTATTTATACGATGATGGCGTCTTAGATTAAGATGATTTTTTCTTAGATTCAAAGTGCTGTGGTAAGTCATATTTTCATCTTAACTCAAGATTTGAACAATCTTATTCTAGATGCTTTAGAATCTCAATCTAAGTTTCGAAGCAAGGAAGAAATCTTCAATCTAACTGTAACGGTCACTATTAAGCCTACATTCAAAAACAGGGAGCGTTTAATACTGTTAAGCTTGAACATGATACATGCAGCAATGAAATCACAACAAATTTCAATCCATAGTACTTTATTAAAACCAAATCTGAAATGACACAACTTATACAAATCCGCTTACCGTAAATTCGCAGGAAAACAGAGGTCGGGCCGCGGGCATTTTATATACTGTTTTGTTGGTCTTAAAAGTCCCGTAAATTATAAACTTTGCATTGCAGATTGTCTGAATTGTCACTACACTCATTCCTTTGATCGGTGACGCAGCAGAATTGCAGGACTTATCTTGGTTTTCAAAAAACAGGCGGTTTAGATAGCGACAGTAATTTCTTTATTCCATTTTCATTCCGCTGAGTGTGCAGTGCATGCGGTTAAGTTCGTGTATAGTTACAACGTTTAGCCGAGGCTTTAGACCGTATTTGATGTCCAGATGTCTTCTCATTTGAATATTGAAGTTGTTGTCTCGAAATTCTTGTAAATTCTCCACTCTCCGCTGCTTGAAAAATATTAACGGCTTGTTTTAAGTCTGAACAAGGTGAGAGTTTGCGATGAATCAAAGCTCCAGACTCCAGCCCAGACTCCGTGTCTGCAGAGTTTGGATCAAAATCAACCAATCAGAAGAGAAGTCCTGTTCCCTATGAGGTCTGCATTTTTTTAATGAACCAATCAGGAAGGGCTTTCCAAAATTTGGATCCTTTTGTGTTGGAATTTTCTATTTCTTCCAAGTTAGCCTTTTTTTATTTTTTTTTTTTTATTTTTACCGAGAACTAAAATGGTGAGAGTAGAGATCGGCGTATTAAATCGCCGATATCTGGCATGTCAGATATCGGCGATTAAATTCGCCAAATGTGCCCGTTCCCGCGAATTTTTTACGCTTATCGCTGCGAATTGCCAGTAAAGTCAATCAGTCAGGTTGGGCGGGTTTATCACATGAACAACGCCGCGATCGGCGAAAAAAAATCGCCAGGTGTGTCCGCATCAATCGGTGGCGAAAATCACTTGCGATTTTCGCTGGCGATCAAATTCGCTGCGATCGTCACATAAAATGCCAGGTGTGTCGCAGGCTTAAGGCGTATTGCATCTTACGTAGGATGGCAGTATCTTATAGCCTGCTTCGGCGTCTTAAAATTTCCACAAGACCAAAAAACGTCTTAAAATAAGGACCCCATCGACTCAGATTAATATAATTAAGACTGGTCTTTCTTAAAGTAAGATGCCTCAATGTTGATTAAGATAAGCGCTTCTCAAATGAACACGATTTAAAGAAAATATTTAAGACGACCTTTTATCTTATATACTAACTGAGACTCCGATAGTCTTCATTTGAGATCTCCTGTGTTAAAATAAGATGATCACCGTCTCAATTTAATGTGGTGGTGGTCTTGCATAAGACGGGAAACGTAAGGTAAAATCTTAGTTTAAGATTTTAGTTTTTACGGAGTAACGGCAGGGATATGCAAATCTCTTCAGGTAGATACACAAAGCAGGAATAGATTCCACAACCAAACCGTTGTAAGTGACAAACTCATCTGGTAATTGAAGTGCATCGGCAAGTTTGTAAGTATCATTTCTATAGAAGCGAAATTAGGCGTTACATTTCGCATTTGTCAACTCGTCTAGGACAAATCGTTCATAATTCCAATACGGAAACTCAGGGTTTCGTGAAGTGTTGACGTCGTACAACAATACGAACTCTCTATCGTTGATAAAACCTTTTCTGTAAGCATATACAATGCAATTTCTTGTTTCTCTTAACTTTACCATTTCGCTTCAAGTGTCTAAGGAACAACTGTTTACAAATAATCGTTTTCTGTAAGGATCTCTGCGAGAAAAAAAAATCAACACGTACACTGAAACAATCTATATCTTAAATTTGGCGGGAAATATGCCGCGCCAGCCTTCGCCTTGCGAGGGTGTCTCTTGACAAAATTTGCCGCCAAACTGCGTTCGACGACAACTAGGAAACTAGTCGATTTGTAAGCTCTCTAAAGTGTAATCGACAACGGTGTTGAGATTTTGAATCAAAGTTTAAAGGACTATTTATCTAACCGACAAAGTTTTATCGATGACGTCATATCAAATGACAATCAAGTAATTTATTCTTCTCCGTTGCTATTTTTGGACACGCCATTTTGGATTCTCGACCTCTTAAAAACCAACGAAGTCGTCCAAATTGACTCAACATTCATTAAAGGAATGGATAAGAGTTAAAATGGTGTAAAAAATGGTGAGGTTGCAAGAATAAACTTGCAATTTCTCATAGAATATAATGTTAAAAAAAAAAAAAATCCACATCAAAAAAATAATAAGAATAATAAAAAAAAGACAGGTCGTCAAAATCACTTGGACTAATTGGTGCTTGCTTTAATACTTAGACAACTATGTAAGTTGAATTCAGTGAGCGCACATTGTTCACGCACGCATCCCCCAACCCATACTCCCCTCCCCTTCCCCAGTCTACATAGGGTTACTTTGTCGGTGATGTTAAAAAATGCTCGAATCCCATCTGATTTAAGCACTCTCCTAAATCTTCTCCCCTTTTGTGGGAAAACAATATGTGTGAATTTTTGGTGGGTCGTTCGTTGATGGGGTTACCGTATTTAACGATGATTGTGAGTGTTCGTGTCTTCTTCTGCGTTCTGGTGTCATTTCTTTATTGTATATTTAGCGCAGCCATTGAGTTCTCAATAAAGGATATTGAAGCCAAACAACGGAAAAAATTCCGCTCGAAATATGCATTTTTTTAAACACGAATGATTAATTCTAGATTCTAGTCAATATTCATGACAAGCTGAAAAAATTGCTTCAAACCGACTAAAGACGTGGTGAGTGAGGCCGTGTGAAGGCGAACTCTGTCTTTGAAGTTTCACTGATGCGTCAGGAGTCATCAAAGCCTTTCAAGAAAGGAATATCCCGTCATCAAAGGCAAGCCGTAAGTGTCCTTATTTCTTAAAGTCCTTTTACTGTGTAAATTCCGAAGTTAATCGTCGATAGCGCCTCCTAGTGCTTGGGTTATTGAAGTTACAGTTCGCTCGGCCAGCTTTAAGATTAGAACAAATGAAAGTAAAAATTTAATTATATGAAAGCTGCGGAAGAGTTAACGATAAAGAAACTGAACTCTGAGTTAATTTCCGTGGCGGAAAAACTTTTCCAAATTGCTCGAAGTGGCCAATTGCTGAGAGCTTTGTCTTCTGTTTTTCATTCAAGAAGCACTAAATGACGGACGTATTTTCAATATTATCTCGCTTTGAAAAAATGTTCTTAATTTAGGACATTAAAGTTTTTAATGTAAAATAACTTTGTTCCCTTGAAATTTGGGTATCATTTCATTGTCAGATTTGTTGGTTCGCTAAACCGACTTACGATATCGATGGTGCTTATTAAGTGCTGTCCAATGTAGTTCACACTATTTTTCTTTTTGTGTGTTGGCTTTCTTTTGTTGAAAATGAAAGCACACTTTAATTTTACATTCACTTTTAACGAACATTTAATGAACGTTTTTCAGTGGAAAATAACACACCTTACTCTTATATCCTATTGTTTTAATTTGTTGTGTTTGTTCTTTGTCAGGATTATCAAATAAATGCTATAATAAGAAATATATGTGAGAAAAACTTTTCAGTAGTTTATGCCAATGATACAGACTGTTGCGAGACGTTTGTTTGACTGATTGTTTTATTAGCAAAGAATGAAATTTTTTGAAAGTGCTACTACGATCAAATTGTCGAATACCTTTTATTTGCGGTTGATTGGTAGTTTATGTCCTAAAGTACATGATTTCCAAGTTATATCCTCATAAGATGAAGGAAAGTGCGATTTTTTTGCGCTCAAACTCCACAAATTTTCATCCGCCATTGAACCGCCATGTTCCTGCGGCCTGGTTACCAAAGGCAGATGGTGTCCAATGACAACAGAGGCCGGGTCACCCGGGAAAAACAAGTGATGTCAAACTCTCAACTCGAAGCCCAGGCGAGCCCTACGAGGCTAAATTCTCATACGGTTTCGAACACGTTTTCGAAAAATGTTTCGTTCTTTCAATGGTGGGAAGTCGCTGTGTTGTTCAGTGGTATAGCAACTGCTCTAATCGAGCGGGAGGAATTGCGCTGCATGCGAGTCCGGCCGACAGAACGAGAGATGTGTGGGTCCAGTTTGTTGTCTTGCACGTTTTGCTATTTTCTCGGTTTAGTTCGAGGGACACTCGGGCATTCCACCCAACTCAGTGAACACAAATTAAACCTGGATCTTTTGAAAAGGGTAAGCGATCAGGAGAACGTGAACCTGAAAAAAATCTCTGAAGGAGAAGGACCGGCAAAAGGTAGGCTTATGTCATGAGTGGGCGAAATGTGTGAATATTGTTTTTATCTTTGGTGATTCCTCGATACCTTGTTCAGCACCCATACAAATAGCAGTCACAAATTTTTATACACATTTTATATTGCGTTTCTAAGTACTAAACTTTGACTGAACGAGTAAATAATGTAAGTGCAACTAGCTCGCGGAACTAGCTTTTCCCTCCGAAGCATTTCCAAAACATCTCAGTGCGATAATAGTAAGATTGTGTTTACTTTGCTTGTGCAAATTAAGCTTGTGGCAAAAACTGTGCAAACAAACGCGAAGAAGAACCACTTTAATTATCCATTTTCACTCAGCTTTGGATAAGGTGGTCTTTGGCGTTTACAAAAGGGTTCCTTCTTTCTTTTTAAGTGGTTGTCTTGAAGAAATAGTTTGAATTTTTGGTTTAAGGAAGGTTTTAAGGAAACCTCACATTCAGTTGTTTCTTATCAATTAGATTCAATTGGTAATGTATTTTAAATTTTGATTTATTTTTCAGACGCTGAGTTGCAACAACTTCAAAACGCAGCTCTTACTATTAAATACAGGCCAAAACAAGCCTTGCAGAGCACAACATGTGAAAAATATGGACAGACCGACTCTTAACACTCAAAAAGACTCCATACCAGCAAAACTGTTCATTTAATTTTGCACATTCTTTCGTTTTACTCCATCTCGTTTTATTCTAATGTAATTTCACGCCTTCCTTTCTTTATATAACGTTCTTAATCTTATTATAATTTACATTTGATGATGGTGACATGTCGTCGCCGAAACGTCATGTTTTAATATCGCTACTTTTTATTCTGAAATGTTTTTCCAAATCCTTAGTTATCAGAAGCCAAGAAAAGGCCAGGTTTCCTCCTTATCTAGCAGTTGAAGAGCACTGACCTTCCTCAAGGGCTTTCCTTGATCTTTTGTCATCAACCACCAGTTGACAAATAGAATCAATAAAAAAAACTCTTTTCTCTCCATTCATCATGCCTCCTCTTTGTAACTCTTTCTATTACATAGGCTTCTGTTTTAGGTACTGCTCAGAGATTAGTGGGGAGAGAGGGAGTGTGGTGGAGATTTTAAATTGAGCAATGAAAATGATGTGACCCTCATAGAAGAAAACAAGTCATTGCAAATTGTTGTTGCCTTGCACATTAATTTGTTTATTGATTACTGTACTTATTCAAATCTGGATACAATGATGTCCATGCAGCACCAGCACTCTCTAGGCTTGGTAAGTCGCTCAAGGGAGCAATTCGAACATTTGCACCTGAGAAAATATTTAATCCGAGAGGAAACTTAATATCAATTACAAGGGAACGATCAGTAAAAATTCAAGTCATTGTACACGGCTTTTCGCTACAATTTATATTCTTTTTCCATGGTAAAAAAGCGCAAAAACAGTAAGCTTGCTCGGAACCGAAACTTAACTGTGCACTCTAATTTAACACCAAGGCAAACTTTCGAAAGCAAAGCTAAAAACCTAAACTTGACTTCGATTTCAATTCAACTGAGTCTCCGGTAGCCTCCCTCCGGGGAATGAACTGACTAGTAGTCAACTGAAATTGTTGCGGATTCTCAGGCACTACACTTTTAAGGCTTGCCTGTTTTGTTAATACAGCAAATAACACATCTAAATATTAATCTCTATCTCTAATATCTTACCCGAGAGATGAACGACTCAGCAAAGTCTGCTCTTCTTCCTCTTGTAGCAAAAGAGCTAGCTGCTGAACTTATTCGGCTGCCTCTTCTTCAGACTGAACTAGCTCTACAGAGTCATGACTTCTTCATTTCCATTGCCTATATCATGCGACGACGATCCAGGAGAGCTTTCTGTGGTCAAAACAGCTCTGAAATTCGTCGCCAGAAGGAGAACTACAGTACTCGCTCGATCAGCGACTTGAGAGTATTACGTCACGACAAAAACACAATAGGTTTGAATAAAAATACCGCAACTCCAATCACTCTCATAGCGCGGACTCACTGGAGCATAAATTCATAATGGCGGACTCGAAAACACCACTTTTCAAGGCTCAATATTTTCAACTTGCGGGGCCCAAACTTCATTTCAGTGACCAAAACAGGTACAGCCACATCGGATAAACTGTAAAGAACGTATGTTTGTTTCGTACGTGACATAAAGTTTTGATCTTAGTAGCCAGTGAATTATCGGAAATTTCGAGAAACAGGCCCCGGGGCACTAAAACCACGTGCTAGCACTGAATTATTTCAGTCTAGGAATTCCATGTATGCTGCACGAAAGTACCAACTATTCTAATGTACTGTGCTCTGTAAACTTGTTCGTTCATCATGATGAATTTCCTCTTAGCTGTCCTCTCTGAATATTCTATATTCCACGGAAACATAGATCAGCGATTGATTTAGCTGCTGAATCGAAACTTTGTACCCTCAGGACTAGAAGACAGAAGTACCCAACGAGAAAAAAGAAGACCTAACTGGCGATGATGCGAAGACTGCTTTGGTCCTTTCTTGTCCTCTCCCTTGTGCTGTTGGACCAAGCAGAAGGATGGAGAAGGCGCCGCAGACGAAGGTGCCCAAGAACCAACTGTGCTTTGAGTTCGTGGACCTCGTGGAGCACGTGCACCAGGTCCTGCGGTATAGGGACTCACTATCGAACGCGTTTTGTGACCCGAGGGGCCTCGTGCGGTGGGTCTTGTCCATATGGACTCAGAGAAACCGAACATTGCGATCGATCTAGTTGTCCAGGTAGGGATTTGCAAGTAACTGTCGGAGTAATGCATACTGTGTTGCCGCTTAACTGCTAAGAGCATTAAATGAAAAAGTGGAAGATTAAGTCCCCCAAAATCGTTTTAGGAAATGTTTTAGTGGAAACAACGTTATCGTGCCATGAGAATTAAGGGACCGCACAAACGCCCTTACCGATGGGCTCGATGATTGATGAGAGTCGCAGCCTAAAACTTGATATAAATCTATTTCGTTCTATTCCATTCTTAATTCCCTCTTTTAGATCAAAACTCAAGATTGTAAAGGTGGCTAAAACACAAGCGTCCATAAGCATACGAGATAATACTTGCTCTAATCATTGCATATCCAACAAGCGGGAGTGGAATATTAGTTTTTTTAAAATAAAAAACAATCTAGAAATCTTTCAAGATCTTGCTGATTTCAGTTTTGAAGAACGATCAAAACGATCGACCAGAAAACGATTTGATGGTCGCTATTTCTCGGCTATGGTATAATTGTGATCTGAATAACAACAACTAAGAGGTAAAACTGTACAACGTTCTTTGTTTGTTATTTCTCATCGTCAAATATCGGGCAACGGTTAGGTTGCTCGGTATTACTTTCTATTCCAAATTACTCAATTTTCGCTCAAACTAAAGGAGAGTTGAGTAATTGGTTTTCTCTTTATTGATCACAGTGAATGGAGGTTGGTCAAGTTGGGGTGGTTGGACTGCTTGTAATAAAATCTGTGGAACCGGTTCTCAAGAACGTTCTAGAAGTTGTACGCACCCAACGCCGAGTTATGGCGGGAAATCTTGCCCAGGAACAGCACGGGAAAAACAACTGTGCAACAAGCAGCCTTGTCCAGGTAAACATTAATGGTAATTCATGCGGAGTTTAAAAGTATCATCCCAGTTTGTACGTATTTCGTAGTTTAATCGCTCGAAAATAAACGCTCTCTTTACATCAGGAAATTAAAGTGTCTACAAAACGCTCACTAAAGAGAAGAAAAAGCAATTTTCAAGCCAGTAGTTCATTGGTCATGAAAAAAGAGAAATGCGAAATTTAAAACTTATGCCGTAAGCGCTTGGCGAACTTTCTTGACATTAATTTTTTTTCCCAAATAAACGCTCTCTTTGCGTCAGGAAATTATAGTGTCTACAAAACGCTAACTAAAGAGAAGGAAAAGCAATTTTCAAGCCAGTAGTTCTTTGGTCATAAAAAAGGAGAAATGCAAAATTTAAAACTTATGCCGTAAGCGCTTGGCGAACTTTCTTGACATGAAATTTTTTGTTGTGGATCTCAACTCTGCAAACTCGTCTCTTATATTTATGTCAATTTTTTTCACTCGCTCTCTTCCCTTTATTGTGTAAAATAGCAAACACGAAGGAAAGTGTTCGTTCGATTGCCAAACACCGAGGAAGTGGGTTCATAAAACGAGGCGCAGCCGAAATTTGTTTTTTTTTTTCACCAACTTGGAGGTGTTTGAAATTGGATGAAACACTCTTTCGAATGTTTCAATAGGTTCTCAGATCATCGGAGATTCTTGGAAAAATTCTACTACTACTACTACTACTACTACTACTACTACTACTACTACTACTACTACTACTACTACTACTACTACTACTACTACTACTACTACTACTACTACTACTACTACTACTACTACTACTACTACTAATACAAGTACTACTTCTACTACCACTACCAGTACCACTACCACTACAACTACCACTACCACTACCACTACCACTACCACTACCACTACCACTACCACTACCACTACCACTACCACTACCACTACCACTACCACTACTACTACTACTACTCCTACTACTCCTACTACTACTACTACTACTACTACTACTACTACTACTACTACTACTACTACTACTACTACTACTACTACTACTACTACTACTACTACTACTACTACTACTACTACTACCACTACTACCACTACTACCACTACTACTACTACTACTACTACTACTACCACTACCACTACCACTACCACTACCACTACCACTACCACTACCACTACCACTACCACTACCAGAACCACTACCACTACTACTACTACTACTACTACTACTACTACTACTACTACTACTACTACTACTACTACTACTACTACTACTACTACTACTACTATTACTAAAGAACGATCCACCAGAAAACGATTTGATGGCCGCTATTTCCTAGCTATGGTATAATTGTGATCTGATTAACAACAGCTGAGAGGTAAAACTGCACAACGTCCTTTGTTTGTTATTTCTCATCGTCAAATATCGGGCAACGGTTAGGTTGCTCGGTATTACTTTCTATTCCAAATTACTCAATTTTCGCTCAAACTAAAGGAGAGTTGAGTAATTAGTTTTCTTTTTATTGATTGCAGTGAACGGAGGTTGGTCAAGTTGGGGTGGTTGGGCGTCTTGTAATAAAACCTGTGGAACCGGTTATCAAGAACGTTCTAGAAGTTGTACGAACCCAACGCCGAGGTATAACGGGAAATCTTGCCCAGGAACAGCACAGGAAAAACAACTGTGCAACAAGCAGCCCTGCCCAGGTAAACATTAATGGTTATTCATGCAGAGTTTAAAAGTATCATCCCAGTTTGTACGTATTTCGTAGTTTAATCGCTCCTAAATAAACGCTCTCTTTTTTTCGTCAGGAAATTAAAGTGTCTACAAAACGCTCACTAAAAAGAAGGAAAAAAATTTTTCAAGCCAGTAGTTCATTGGTCATGAAAAAGGAGAAATGCGAAATTTAAAACTTATGCCGTAAGCGCTTGGCGAACTTTCTAGACATGAATTTTTTTGTTGTGGATCTCAACTCTGCAAACTCGTCTCTTGTATTGATGTCAATTTTTTTTAACTTGCTCTCTTCCCTTTATTATGTAAAAAAATAAACACGAGGGAAAGTGTTCGTTCGATTGCCAAACACCGAGGAAGTGGGTTGATAAAACGAGGCGCAGCCGAGTGTTTAATTTTTTTTTAACCAACTTGGAGGTGTTTGAAATCGGCAACTTCCACTGCTGGTACTACTACTACTACTACTACTACTACTACTACTACTACTACTACTACTACTACTACTACTACTACTACTACTACTACTACTACTACTACTACTACTACTACTACTACTACTACTATTACTACTACTACTACTACTACTACTACTACTACTACTACTACTACTACTACTACTACTACTACTACTACTACTACTACTACTACTACTACTACTTCTACTACCACTACCAGTACCACTACCACTACAACTACCACTACCACTACCACTACCACTACCACTACCACTACCACTACCACTACCACTACCACTACCACTACCACTACCACTACCACTACTACTACTACTACTCCTACTACTCCTACTACTACTACTACTACTACTACTACTACCACTACCACTACCACTACCACTACCACTACCACTACCACTACCACTACCACTACCACTACCACTACCACTACCACTACCACTACCACTACCACTACCACTACCACTACCACTACTACTACTACTACTACTACTACTACTACTACTACTACTACTACTACTACTACTACTACTACTACTACTACTACTACTACTACTACTACTACTACTACTACTACTACTACTACTCATTGTTCTGGAGTTGTCTTAAATCGATAGATGATACAATCCCCAACAAAAATCCTTCTTCAATACCAGGAGACAAATGGTTAGAACACTTTCAATATTTACACTCCGACGAGCCAAAACCATCTACACATCAAGAAAAAATTTATAATGAGCTACAACAATTAGAAAAAGAAAAAGACCAACTTAACTCCTTAGACCAAGTAATAACTCAACAGGAAATACGTCAAGCTGTGAAAAAATTAAAGAATAAGAAATCGCCCTTTTCCGACAGAATAAGGAACGAAATGATCAAAGCGAGCCTTGAAACACTAATGCCTCTTTACATCAAACTTTTCAATCATATCCTAAAATCTGGAAAGATGCCAGATGTATGGTGCCAAGACCTGATAACCCCCATTTACAAATCTGGTGACAAGAACGATCCGACAAACTACAGGGGCATCTGTGTATCAAGTTGCCTCGGAAAACTGTTCTGCTCAATCTTAAATCAACGTCTACACTCTTATTTAAAAGAAAACAAAATATTACATAACTCACAAATTGGCTTTCTGCCTGAAAACCGCACTGCAGACCATGTTTTTACTCTACGAGCCCTGCTAGATAAATACGTTCACTATCACAAAGAAAGGGTCTATGCCTGTTTCGTAGATTTTCGCAAGGCTTTTGACTCCGTCTGGCACGTTGGTTTATTTTATAAGCTACTCGGTGCTGGCATTGGAGGACAATTTTACAATCTAATTAAAACTCTTTATTGTAATTCTTCCTGTTCTATAAGAATTGGAGACAACAAAACACGATCTTTCTCGTACTCCAGGGGTGTCCGTCAAGGGTGTATTCTAAGTCCTCTGTTATTCAACTTTTATATTAACAATCTGCCATATTCATTTCAAAACGCGCTTTCTGATCCATTAGTCCTCCCAAATGGAACGAAAATAAACTCACTTCTGTATGCTGATGATTTAATCATTCTGTCGAGATCCAAAACAGGATTGCAAAACTGTTTAAATACGCTATCTTTTTACTGCAAGTCATGGATGCTAAAAATCAATCCTAAGAAGACGAAAGCAATGATCTTTCAGAAACGCTCAAAGAAATCCGTTGACATTAATTTTAAAATAGACACCGAACCTGTTGAAATTGTTCAGGAATACACTTATTTAGGAACTCGTTTAACCCCAACAGGAAATTTCACTCTTGCGTTAGATCACTTAAAAGAAAAGGCCATGCACGCCTTCTATAACATCCAAAAACACACCCTCCTCAGTAAACTAAATCCCAACACAGCATCTCAGATCTTCGACACGATGATATTCTCGATCTTGAGCTATAACAGTGAGGTTTGGGGTATGTACACGAAGCAGGAGTTCAAAACATGGGATAATTCCCCATTAGAAAAAGTACATTTAAAGTTTTGCAAACGCTATTTGGAGGTAAACAACAAAGCCTCTAACCTAGCATGTAGGGCTGAGTTAGGGCGATATCCATTACTTATTGCAATAAACCAAAAAATTATGAAATACTTTGTTTACCTAAACAATAAGGAGAATGACTCTATCGTTAAGCAATCTTTTCTGATGTCAAAACATTTACACTCCATTAATAATTCCGGTTTTTACTCCAATTTTATGGGCATGTTAGAAAAATACTATCCATCTGATCTAAATCCTGAAAATTTTAGCAATGAGACAATAAGGCAAATTGAAACTAATATGAAAAACAAGTATCTAGTACGTTTCTGGCAACACAACCTTGAACACTCAAAAAAGTTAGAGTTCTATAAGGTTTTCAAGAATGAATACTCTTCGTCTAATTATTTAACTCATTTAAGAAATTTTCCTGATAGACGAAACCTAGTTAAGTTTAAATTAAGTAACCACAAACTCAGAATTGAAGCTGGTAGATATCAGAAAGATCATCTTTTTAGAGAGTTAAGATTATGTCAGTTGTGTCAATCAAATCAAGTGGAAAATGAAACTCATTTCTTGTTTCAATGTAGTTGCTACTCTTTACAGAGGCAGACATTCTATGAAGACATAAGTAAAATGATACCTGATATTCAAACGAAATCGACATCAGACATTGTGAAACTACTGATGAACTCTAAAGACTATAATGTAAACAAACTGGTTATGAAGTTTATTTCTTCATGTATGATTATACGTGACAGGCTATTATTGGATATTGATGATGTAACTTAGAATTAATTATATATTGTTATGATACTTTACACTGTTTTGTTAGTAATTAGATTATATAAGCTTTTGCAATACTGTAAATCTTGTGGTCATGCAAATAAAGCAATTACTACTACTACTACTACTACCACCACCACCACCACCACCACCACCACTACTACTACTACTACTACTACTACTACTACTACTACTACTACTACTACTCCTACTACTACTACTACTACTACTACTACTACTACTACTACTACTACTACTACTACTACTACTGCTACTACTACTACTACTACTACTACTACTACTACTACTACTACTACTACTACTACTACTACTACTACTACTACTACTACTGCTACTACTGCTACTACAACTACTACTACTACTACTACTACCACTACCACTACCACTACCACTACCACTACCACTACCACTACCACTACCACTACCACTACCACTACCACTACCACTACCACTACCACTACCACTACCACTACCACTACCACTACTACTACTACTACTACTACTACTACTACTACTACTACTACTACTACTACTACTACTACTACTACTACTACTACTACTACTACTACTACTACTACTACTCATTGTTCTGGAGTTGTCTTAAATCGATAGATGATACAATCCCCAACAAAAATCCTTCTTCAATACCAGGAGACAAATGGTTAGAACACTTTCAATATTTACACTCCGACGAGCCAAAACCATCTACACATCAAGAAAAAATTTATAATGAGCTACAACAATTAGAAAAAGAAAAAGACCAACTTAACTCCTTAGACCAAGTAATAACTCAACAGGAAATACGTCAAGCTGTGAAAAAATTAAAGAATAAGAAATCGCCCTTTTCCGACAGAATAAGGAACGAAATGATCAAAGCGAGCCTTGAAACACTAATGCCTCTTTACATCAAACTTTTCAATCATATCCTAAAATCTGGAAAGATGCCAGATGTATGGTGCCAAGACCTGATAACCCCCATTTACAAATCTGGTGACAAGAACGATCCGACAAACTACAGGGGCATCTGTGTATCAAGTTGCCTCGGAAAACTGTTCTGCTCAATCTTAAATCAACGTCTACACTCTTATTTAAAAGAAAACAAAATATTACATAACTCACAAATTGGCTTTCTGCCTGAAAACCGCACTGCAGACCATGTTTTTACTCTACGAGCCCTGCTAGATAAATACGTTCACTATCACAAAGAAAGGGTCTATGCCTGTTTCGTAGATTTTCGCAAGGCTTTTGACTCCGTCTGGCACGTTGGTTTATTTTATAAGCTACTCGGTGCTGGCATTGGAGGACAATTTTACAATCTAATTAAAACTCTTTATTGTAATTCTTCCTGTTCTATAAGAATTGGAGACAACAAAACACGATCTTTCTCGTACTCCAGGGGTGTCCGTCAAGGGTGTATTCTAAGTCCTCTGTTATTCAACTTTTATATTAACAATCTGCCATATTCATTTCAAAACGCGCTTTCTGATCCATTAGTCCTCCCAAATGGAACGAAAATAAACTCACTTCTGTATGCTGATGATTTAATCATTCTGTCGAGATCCAAAACAGGATTGCAAAACTGTTTAAATACGCTATCTTTTTACTGCAAGTCATGGATGCTAAAAATCAATCCTAAGAAGACGAAAGCAATGATCTTTCAGAAACGCTCAAAGAAATCCATTGACATTAATTTTAAAATAGACACCGAACCTGTTGAAATTGTTCAGGAATACACTTATTTAGGAACTCGTTTAACCCCAACAGGAAATTTCACTCTTGCGTTAGATCACTTAAAAGAAAAGGCCATGCACGCCTTCTATAACATCCAAAAACACACCCTCCTCAGTAAACTAAATCCCAACACAGCATCTCAGATCTTCGACACGATGATATTCTCGATCTTGAGCTATAACAGTGAGGTTTGGGGTATGTACACGAAGCAGGAGTTCAAAACATGGGATAATTCCCCATTAGAAAAAGTACATTTAAAGTTTTGCAAACGCTATTTGGAGGTAAACAACAAAGCCTCTAACCTAGCATGTAGGGCTGAGTTAGGGCGATATCCATTACTTATTGCAATAAACCAAAAAATTATGAAATACTTTGTTTACCTAAACAATAAGGAGAATGACTCTATCGTTAAGCAATCTTTTCTGATGTCAAAACATTTACACTCCATTAATAATTCCGGTTTTTACTCCAATTTTATGGGCATGTTAGAAAAATACTATCCATCTGATCTAAATCCTGAAAATTTTAGCAATGAGACAATAAGGCAAATTGAAACTAATATGAAAAACAAGTATCTAGTACGTTTCTGGCAACACAACCTTGAACACTCAAAAAAGTTAGAGTTCTATAAGGTTTTCAAGAATGAATACTCTTCGTCTAATTATTTAACTCATTTAAGAAATTTTCCTGATAGACGAAACCTAGTTAAGTTTAAATTAAGTAACCACAAACTCAGAATTGAAGCTGGTAGATATCAGAAAGATCATCTTTTTAGAGAGTTAAGATTATGTCAGTTGTGTCAATCAAATCAAGTGGAAAATGAAACTCATTTCTTGTTTCAATGTAGTTGCTACTCTTTACAGAGGCAGACATTCTATGAAGACATAAGTAAAATGATACCTGATATTCAAACGAAATCGACATCAGACATTGTGAAACTACTGATGAACTCTAAAGACTATAATGTAAACAAACTGGTTATGAAGTTTATTTCTTCATGTATGATTATACGTGACAGGCTATTATTGGATATTGATGATGTAACTTAGAATTAATTATATATTGTTATGATACTTTACACTGTTTTGTTAGTAATTAGATTATATAAGCTTTTGCAATACTGTAAATCTTGTGGTCATGCAAATAAAGCAATTACTACTACTACTACTACTACCACCACCACCACCACCACCACCACCACTACTACTACTACTACTACTACTACTACTACTACTACTACTACTACTACTACTACTACTACTACTACTACTACTACTACTACTACTACTACTACTACTACTACTGCTACTACTACTACTACTACTACTACTACTACTACTACTACTACTACTACTGCTACTACTGCTACTACAACTACTACTACTACTACTACCACTACCACTACCACTACCACTACCACTACCACTACCACTACCACTACCACTACCACTACCACTACCACTACCACTACCACTACTACTACTACTACTACTACTACTACTACTACTACTACTACTACTACTACTACTACTACTACTACTACTACTACTACTACTACTACTACTACTACTACTACTACTACTACTACTACTACTACTACTCATTGTTCTGGAGTTGTCTTAAATCGATAGATGATACAATCCCCAACAAAAATCCTCCTTCAATACCAGAAGACAAATGGTTAGAACACTTTCAATATTTACACTCCGACGAGCCAAAACCATCTACACATCAAGAAAAAATTTATAATGAGCTACAACAATTAGAAAAAGAAAAAGACCAACTTAACTCCTTAGACCAAGTAATAACTCAACAGGAAATACGTCAAGCTGTGAAAAAATTAAAGAATAAGAAATCGCCCTTTTCCGACAGAATAAGGAACGAAATGATCAAAGCGAGCCTTGAAACACTAATGCCTCTTTACATCAAACTTTTCAATCATATCCTAAAATCTGGAAAGATGCCAGATGTATGGTGCCAAGGCCTGATAACCCCCATTTACAAATCTGGTGACAAGAATGATCCGACAAACTACAGGGGCATCTGTGTATCAAGTTGCCTCGGAAAACTGTTCTGCTCAATCTTAAATCAACGTCTACACTCTTATTTAAAAGAAAACAAAATATTACATAACTCACAAATTGGCTTTCTGCCTGAAAACCGTACTGCAGACCATGTTTTTACTCTTCGCGCCCTGCTAGATAAATACGTTCACTATCACAAAAAAAGGGTCTATGCCTGTTTCGTAGATTTCCGCAAGGCTTTTGACTCCGTCTGGCACGTTGGTTTATTTTATAAGCTACTCGGTGCTGGCATTGGAGGACAATTTTACAATCTAATTAAAACTCTTTATTGTAATTCTTCCTGTTCTATAAGAATTTTTGACAACAAAACACGATCTTTCTCGTACTCCAGGGGTGTCCGTCAAGGGTGTATTCTAAGTCCTCTGTTATTTAACTTTTATATTAACAATCTGCCATATTTATTTCAAAACGCGCTTTCTGATCCATTTGTTCTCCTAAATGGAACGAAAATAAACTCACTTCTGTATGCTGATGATTTAATCATTCTGTCGAGATTCAAAACAGGATTGCAAAACTGTTTAAATACGCTATCTTCTTACTGCAAATCATGGATGCTAAAAATTAATCCTAAGAAGACGAAAGTAATGATCTTTCAGAAACGCTCAAAGAAATCCGTTGACATTAATTTTAAAATAGACACCGAACCTGTTGAAATTGTTCAGGAATACACTTATTTAGGAACTCGTTTAACCCCAACAGGAAATTTCACTCTTGCGTTAGATCACTTAAAGGAAAAGGCCATGCACGCCTTCTCTAACATCCAAAAACACACTCCTCGGTAAACTAAATCCCAACACAGCATCTCAGATCTTCGACACGATGATATTCTCGATCTTAAGCTATAACAGTGAGGTTTGGGGTATGTACACGAAGCAGGAGTTCAAAACATGGGATAATTCCCCATTAGAAAAAGTACATTTAAAGTTTTGCAAACGCTATTTGGAGGTAAACAACAAAGCCTCTAACCTAGCATGTAGGGCTGAGTTAGGGCGATATCCATTACTTATTGCAATAAACCAAAAAATTATGAAATACTTTGTTTACCTAAACAATAAGGAGAATGACTCTATCGTTAAGCAATCTTTTCTGATGTCAAAACATTTACACTCCATTAACAATTCCGGTTTTTACTCCAATTTTATGGGCATGTTAGAAAAATACTATCCATCTGATCTAAATCCTGAAAATTTTAGCAATGAGACAATAAGGCAAATTGAAACTAATATGAAAAACAAGTATCTAGTACGTTTCTGGCAACACAACCTTGAACACTCAAAAAAGTTAGAGTTCTATAAGGTTTTCAAGAATGAATACTCTTCGTCTAATTATTTAACTCATTTAAGAAATTTTCCTGATAGACGAAACCTAGTTAAGTTTAAATTAAGGAACCACAAACTCAGAATTGAAGCTGGTAGATATCAGAAAGATCATCTTTTTAGAGAGTTAAGATTATGTCAGTTGTGTCAATCAAATCAAGTGGAAAATGAAACTCATTTCTTGTTTCAATGTAGTTGCTACTCTTTACAGAGGCAGACATTCTATGAAGACATAAGTAAAATGATACCTGATATTCAAACGAAATCGACATCAGACATTGTGAAACTACTGATGAACTCTAAAGACTATAATGTAAACAAACTGGTTATGAAGTTTATTTCTTCATGTATGATTATACGTGACAGGCTATTATTGGATATTGATGATGTAACTTAGAATTAATTATATATCGTTATGATACTTTACACTGTTTTTGTTAGTAATTAGATTATATAGGCTTTTGCAATACTGTAAATCTTGTGGTCATGCAAATAAAGCAAATACTACTACTACTACTACCACCACCACCACCACCACTACTACTACTACTACTACTACTACTACTACTACTACTACTACTACTACTACTACTACTACTACTACTACTACTACTACTACTACTACTACTACTACTACTACTACTACTACTACTACTTCTACTACTACTACTACTACTAGCTACTGCTACTACTACTACTACTACTACTACTACTACTACTACTACTACTACTACTACCACCACCACCACCACTACTACTAGTACCACTACCACCACCTCCACCACCACCACCACCACCACTACTACTACTACTACTACTACTACTACTACTACTACTACTACTACTACTACTACTACTACTACTACTACTACTACTACTACTACTACTACTACTACTACCACTACTACTACTACGGAACGATCTACCAGAAAACGATTTGATGGCCGCTTTTTCTTGGCTATGGTATAATTGTGATCTGAATAACAACAGCTAAGAGGTAAACTGTACAACGTTCTTTGTTTGTCTCGTCGTCAAAATTCGGGTGACGACGGTTAGGTTGCTCGGTATTACCTTTATTTCCAAATTACTCAATTTTCGCTCAAACTAAAGGAGAGTTGAGTAATTAGTTTTCTTTTTATTGATTACAGTGAACGGAGGTTGGTCAAGTTGGGGTGGTTGGGCTTCTTGTAATAAGACCTGTGGAACCGGTTATCGAGAACGTTCTAGAAGTTGTACGAAACCACTGCCGAGGTATGGCGGGAAATCTTGCCCAGGAACAGCACGTGAAAAACAACTGTGCAACAAGCAGCCCTGCCCAGGTAAACATTAATGGTGATTCATGCGGAGTTTAAAAGTATCATCCCAGTTTGTACGTATTTCGTAGTTTAATCGCTCCCAAATAAACGCTCTCTTTGCATCAGGAAATTAAAGTGTCTACAAAACGCTCACTAAAGAGAAGAAAAAGCAATTTTTAAGCCAGTAGTTCATTGGTCATGAAAAAGGAGAACTGCAAAGTTTAAAACTTATGCCGTAAGCGCTTGGCGAGCTTTCTTGACATGAAATTTTTTGTTGTGGATCTCAACTCTGCCAACTCGTTTCTTATATTTATGTCAATTTTTTTTACTTGCTTTCTTCCCTTTATTGTTGAAAATAGCAAACACGAAGGAAAGTGTTGGTTCGATCGCCAAACACCGAGGAAGTGGGTTGATAAAACGAGGCGCAGCCGAGTGTTGGTTTTTTTTAACCAACTTTAAGGTGTTTGAAATTGGATGAAACACTCTTTTGAGTGTTTGAATAGTTTCTTAGATTTTTGGAGATTCTTGGAAAAATTCTATCACTACCACTGCTACTACTACGACTACTACTACTACTACTACTACTACTACTACTACTACTACTACTACTACTACTACTACTACTACTACTACTACTACTACTACTACTACTACTACTACTACTGCTACTGCTGCTGCTGCTGCTACTACTACTACTACTTTAGTCCTGAAATGAAGTTGCTAAAAATGAAAAAAAGTTGCTCCATGGTAAAATAGGAAAGGTTGCTACAACTTTGCCAAGCAACTTGTGCACAGCCTTAATTTTACTTCTACCGAATCTTTGATAATAGCTCTATGATTTATAGGAATTGAATGAATTTATTAATTTTGACGCCCAGTATCAGGTTTGAAAAAATCCTGTAGCAGCTATGACCAATTTATATTAATCCCACACAAATTCATATGTTTTCACAATGATATCCATCGCACAATTCACAACCCTGCAAAAACAACACCGCCTCTACATTGGCACTATACGCATGTTGTCTTATCTTGAGCCCATTGAAGTTCCCTTCCACTTATAATCGCGCCCTTTTCGTTGCCGGAAAATTCAAACAAATGTTAAATATTTGGCCTACGGGTTGCTAGGTTGTTGTATCGAACTGAGAGAAAGCGTAAACGGAGAGTTTCCGTAAGGTTGGATATTTTGTACTTATTTACCGCTCCGTAATTTGTTTGCCACTGCCCAAAACATCGAGTGTTGCTAAATAGCCTCTGTGTTTGTAGCCTGCATTCTATATCTGCCTTTATCGTTTTAGGACCTTTGAAAGGGTTATTTGAATATACAAATAAATGCCCAGGACTCCATTCGAGAGATGGATAATTACATTCCGCAATAGTCTAATGACAGAATAGTTCGAAGAACAGAATGTTAAAAACTGAATTTATTAATTATCGTTTCTTAACTGTCATCCGACTTAAATAAAGGAAGGCTTTGGGAAATATAGTAAGGCTTAATATAATATTTTACCACTCTAAAATAATCGATGTCTTCCTAGGAGACATTCTACTAAAACCTTCTCACGCACGAGGTGTTCCCCTTTCGTAGAATTCTTATTCATGTTAGATATTGACGATTGCCAACCGAATCCTTGTAGAAACAGTGGATTCTGCGTTGATGGGATCAACAACTTCATCTGCAACTGTGCCCCGGGTTTTCAAGGATACAACTGTTCAGAGTTGGTGGTTTCTTCTGGTAAATATTCATGTAAAAATTCCCCATCGAAAATATTGTGTGTCTTCACGGCGGCGATGTTGAATGAGCCAAACAATAACAGATATTTGCATAAAAAGAAAATTTATTTCCCAGGGGAAAGTCATTCTATGGTTTCGCGCCTGTAATATGGCCATCGTAAACAGACTATATAGGCTTTTATTTTCTACAATAAAATTTGCAATTCCACAGCGTCAAACCGATGACTGGTGCCAGATCACTTGTAGACCTGGATCAGCAAATTATTTCAAATACAAAATATTGACGGCAGACTGATCCCAACGGCGGAGGTGACGAGTCTGATAGAACAAACAACAAAGGCTAGAATAACTGAAATATATTTGTTTAAAAAAAGAATAATTATGCCCGATATTTCGGTTTGCAATACAAACCTTCTTCGGGGGCTGAACGAAAAAGAAAAGTGAGAAACATAAAAGGATCGTTACAAACGAATATTTTTAAATATAAAATGCGTGACAGTGATCGGTTGTTTAGGACTAAGTTATAAGTGTGAGACATGTCATTGGCGTGTTTCGTCCCGTCTATCACTGATTTATACCAAGAGGGTGCAATGTTTTAGCTTTGTTGATTAAATGAGCTTCACGAGCCTTTCTTACTGAGTCACGTTTGCTGCGTATAAGTTCAAGCGGGATTAGGTGGACGTCGTTGATTGGGTGGCCAGGTTGGCTGAAATGAAGCGAGACAGGAGTAGGATTGATTCGGTTGATGGTGATTCAGGATAGATCTGCGATGCTCCCCGAAACGTTCATTAAGTTTGCGCTTTGTCTCCCCAATGTATTGGGAGTGGCATTTCTTACATTGGATTAAATAGATGAAGTTTTTGGAATTGCAAGATATGTAGTCAGTAATTTTACGTGATTCGTTAGTGTTGAAAAAAAGTGTAGTTCGTTTGACCTTCTTGGAGAAATGAGCAAGTTAGGCATCGTGGGTGGTTGCATTTATGAATTCCAGCTGGTTGTTGATTGGAGGGCTTGTTTTTAGGTAGCTCGGAATCACGTAGACTTGCATTACGTTTGTAGGCGATAACTGGTGGTTGAGGAAAAACTTGTTTGTAGTTGGCGGAGGACTGGAGGATGTTGATATGTTTTTCACAATAGATGAGATTTTGGGAAGAGCAGGATTGAAGGATATGACGGAGGGTGTTCTGTCTGTTTTTGTGGCTGTAGTGTTGTGTGACGTGGGATGGCTCGTACGCGATTTGCATCTCTTTGTAGAGATTCACCGCATTCACAAGTACATTTTACATTCTTCATTTCATAACATATATTACTCTTAATTAGCATTTACCGTGTTCTGTAGATAAAACAACCGGGTTTACTCAAGCGCCATTGGCTATTTCCTGAAAAATATAACAACGAACGCGCGTGCTAATTTTGTAGGCGTCAATAGTACATAACTGTTATTTTTTCCTTTTGAAGTCGAATGGCTGTCGATTACAATAAAACATGAAATAATGATTAATGAACCCCAATCGACACGGGGAAAAAACCCAGATCTACGTGCATAATGATTCATGATATACCTTAAAAAATAACTCAATTCAGATTGGCCAAAAAAGGAGTGCAGTTTTCATGAAACGCGAATGCAGATTTGTAACACGAGTGCAATAATAAATGGGCTCTAATTGGCTGGAAAACAAAAGAAACCAAAAAGAGCCAATCAGATTAGAATTAGTGTATAGAAAAATATTGGCGGAAGATTGGGAGATAAACGCTAAGAAAATATGGCCGGGGTTTTCAGCAAACAATGATTTGGCTTTGCAAGTGAAACGGCAACAGAACAGCTAAAAAATATCCCAAACACGGTAAGGGTACCTCTTTCTAGGTGAATGTACGAAAAAATTGGTGTGAAGAGAAACATATTGTCAACAGAATCGTAGCCTTTGAACAGGCTCCCAAGTGGAGTAGAAGGCGAAAAGAAAAATTGCGGGCAAGTGGAGCGAGGTATCCGAGCTTGAATTTTGCCTTCGCTCTATACCCCACTTGGGAGCCTGTTCACAGGATAACAGAATCAAGGAAAACGAGCCAGCAAAACTAAACAAACTATTCGAAACATTCTACGCTGCGCTTCTAGCAAAAAAAAAAAAAAAAAAAAAAAAATTTTGACGGCTGGAATATGCGGGTACTAGCTTAGAAGACAATGCAAAGCACACGAGTAACAGTGCAAGAAAAATAACAGTCAGCAACTGGCTGAAGAAAGCAAACGTTGAACGTTCAGATATCGTCAGCACATCGACGACTACGATGAAGCCAACAAGGACAAGCAACGCGACTCTCTTTTATGAAACAATGAAACCTCTGTGCCGAGAAGGAGCCAATAGCAGTTTCCGACATTACAACAACAGTACTGTAGCTCCACTCGCCCCAGTAATGATGAATATGTACTTTCCACAGACAACAGCCGGCCCATCCATGGCAGCGCCGAAGGAAAACCGACTCCGGCATAATTTCGCGTTTTAAATCTCAGAATTTCACAATGAATCTAACCATGACGAGGTCTCAGGAACAAAGCATGATGGACATGTTCAACAACTGCCAAGTTTCTTTCATCTTTGGCAGCTCAAAGCGCGCAGCTAAGTTTCAAAACGACAGTCAAGTCAAATGCTTTGGTCTTGAAAAGTTTGAATCCATGACAAACGTGGTAATCTGTTTCAGCCAATCCGTTCAATGAACTTTATATAAAAATGCGCGCGCTGTCAAATTCTCATTTGTTTTGATTTTCTGGCGTCGATTTTTCATGTTTATTATTAATATGTAATCACATAATTTTTCTCGTCCAATTTGAAATAACGAGATTTCGAAAAAAAATCAGACTAAATATTGCTCTCGCCCTACGGACAAGTGCAATTTTGATACTCTTTGAAAAATTTACTTATGCTTATTTATTTCAAACTGCCCTCGAAATCATGTTTTTTTTTAATATGCGAAGATTAATCATTTATTTACTTATACTTATATGCGTTACAGATGGTAACAAATGATTAAGAAAATGCTGTTCAGTCTCTGATTTTCTGGGTTCTAAAATCTTAGGATTTCATCCACGGACTCATGAATGCACAAGACAAGTTTGACTTGACTCAAGAAGGGAGGGATCAATTGTGCATATCTGTACCTATAACTAAGTAAACGTTCGTTGGTTAACCGCAGCTATTGATGTTTACATGTGTCTTCGGTAATGCTTTCCAAGAATCTGCACATCAGGCTCCAGTTGTTCAAAGGCCGGATAACTTTATTCTGTGGATAAGTCACCATCCGAGAGTTTTAATCTGTGCAAAGATTTCAGTATTTCCTCTTGTGCAAGTGAATATGCACACTCTAACCACAGTTAAGTTTGGGAGTGTACGAAGAAACGTGGACAGCGTTTAACGTAAAGTATATTTTAGACCCTGAATAGTGCCTTACCCAGCGGATCAAGTTATACGGCCTTTGAACACCTGGGCCAGGTGACTAATTGCTCGGCGTCGTTACGAGAGGGTACTGTTGAACAATACGTAAACATTCATAAGCTAGGCAGACACGCAACCGATTCCTGTGGCTTTGGAGTAGGTTTTTAAAAGAGCTGCAAATTTAACATAATATTAACAGTTCTGAGTACTATCCAATGATTTTATTTTCAGATAAAATATCACCTAGGTTGAAACAACACTTTTTAACACTTCACTAATGAAACATGTAGTCAACGTTGTCTTGTTTTTACAAGCTAGTATTTGGTGTTATTCAACAATATATTACAATCTATTCGCCACTGTTTTTCAAACGAGTGGAAGGAAGAAAACTACTTTGCAGGGTAATTCTGGATAAGAAAGAAGAAAAAGTGTTTGTCGCTTGAGGATATTTCCCCAATCAAAGAATATAATCCACACAAATAACCCTAAGAATAGACAAGCGGAACTTTAATGTTATCCTTTCTTTTTTATGGATGTCAAGATTTAGGACTGAAGTATGATAAAAAAACATTGCTTGTTATGCTGGCCTGTCAAGTTTTTCGGAAGTCTTTTTTAGTACGACTATTTGTTTTTTGTCTGCTGGTTGGTAGTTAACGGGTATATGGGAACAGCAGAAATTAAAATTATTTTAAAGCTACCGTATAGTTAATATTCGTTAATGATTATTGTTCCGTGTACTTCAGTGGATTTTATTCACACACAAAAAAACGAGTTAGTGCGCCACACCTAACCAATGAAAGTCGCTGTTGCTCCTGTTGGCGCTGAAGTAATTCAAGACGTCCACGGAACATTCAGATTCTTCAAGAACAACATGATGCGGTTTCCTGATTTTTTTTTTTTCTTTTGTCCGCATCGGTTGTCGGGCTTGATGGTGCTGGAAGTGTTCTTACTATAGTCTGTTGCACCGCCATACCTCGCTTGCTATTGAACTAGATGCTATAACTTCGCAATGCTTTTTCACTTCGTTTAGGAACTGGCGTGACTGTAACTTGTGATGACAATAACATGACGGTAGCCTTGGAGAAGGAGATATATCCGTACTTAAATGCAAGCTTACTTCACTTGCGTCTCCGATCGTGTAGAGCTACAGAAAGTGCAACGCACCTGTATTTGACTACTGATTTGGATGGTTGCCGGACGTCAGTCGCAGAAACTTACAGCTCGCTAATTTTTACGAATGAGATTCAAGCAGATATTGTGCAAATATCCAGTGCTGTCACTCGAGACCACAATTTTGATCTGGAGTTCAACTGTAGCTATCCCAAAGAGAAGTTTCTCAGCTTGACTTTCACGCCAGACGGAATAGACATCCCTCCATTGCAAGGTAAAAAGGACTCTCAGTTGTAGGTAAACGACGAATAGACCAATATATAGCTCATTTCAGTGATTGGCGAGTGACTGACTCGAATTATCTTGAAGTTGCTATTAACTTACCCGATGCCTTTATTGTTAATTTAAGGCCCATTGTATCAGAAATATACATAAGGTACAAAGAGTATATTGCGTACCCAACCCCTGGAACTTCTCCCACAGACTATTGATTAACATGAATCGTGGTTTTAATCTTGCAACAAAAGGTTCTGGATAACGATCACTGCGTCAATTGATCAGTTTAAATGTCAATTTATTTCAGTGGGATTCGGTAACCTCACCTTCAAGATGGACTTCTACACAAATTCTTCCTTTGCAACACCGTACAATGACATTGACTACCCTTTGACGATCCCTCTCAATGATTACATATACATGCAATACAGCGTGGAGTCCAGAGCTAGTTTGGCGGTAATAGCTGTGAATTGTAAGGCCACCAAAGACGACAGTTTCTCTTCTTTGCCTTCCTATTCCTTTATCGTCTCTGGGTACGTATAATTCAGATCAAACGACACATCATTGTCCTTCAGTTCTACCAATAATATCTATATATTCTATACTGGGCACTTAGTAAGTCAGCCCCCCTTCCCTGTGTGGGGTTGAGGGAGTAGTGGGAAACTTGTAGTAACGAGTTCAATACTGCAAGTGTAACCATAAGACTACGATGTGGTACGTCATTTGCATCATTGGGGAGTTTACGCAACAGGACGTTCGATGTGGTGGGACGGCAAATAGCGCTTGTGTGACCAACGTGGCGGTATTCATGACTGTAGATTGTAACATTCCTACCGCTCGTGGTTTTCAGGTTGTCACAGACGAGAGAACACCACTAAGTCGTCTATCGCCTACAAATGTGAAGGTACTAAAATGTCATGTTGGTCATACAACGATATTTCACCGTCTCCTTCCCTCAACTTTCCTTTTGCGTAAGCTCATTATTACGATGTGTGCAGTAGAGGAATTAAAAGGGATTTGCTGAAGCAAAGACATGCAAAAATTACAGAGCGTTTTAAGGCTCGACGTATTTATTTAACCATTTATTAATATGTTAATTTTCAGCTCTAGCCTATTTAAATATTCGCGTTCACAAACTGATTTTTTCTCTTGATAATGGAGTCAAGATGACTCCGAAACGTCGAGTCTTAATCTCTCAGTAGAGGAATTAATCAAATTTGCATTTTTTTTTTATCATTTCTGTAACAACCTCTCTTGTAATAATAAATTATTGTTGTTGTCACTTATAACAATAAATGTGATGATGATGATGATGATGATGCTGATGATGATAAAAATGCCGTCTAAGGTGCAATTTTTTAGTAAGAATTCCACTGCATATATTTTTCTACTCGGCTTGTTAGTGCAGAAATGTTTGCTTTGATCATCCCACCAGGAGTATTTCAATTACATTAGCTTACTTGTTCTTTATAGATGCGAAGTAGATTCCACAATGTGGTACTCGTTTTCTTCAATCCGAAGCTATCAACAACTTAAGATTAAGGCATTGAGGTTTTTCACAGACTATGATACGGTTTACTTCCATTGCGAGCTGATGGCCTGTCACACCACACTTCCTTCCAGGTAAGTTAATAATGGTAATTGAACTGAGTGGAGTGCAATTTGGTCTGAAATCATAAGCGTGATTTCAAAATTGAACGAGCGCGCAGCGCGAGTTTGATTTGAAATCAAAAGTATGATTCCAGACCAAAATTGCACGACGCGAAGTTCAATTACCACTTTATTACACCTATTTTGAAATCACAGAGTATCATTGCCAATATTAATATTCTATTTTTGTTACTTCATTTCCATTTTGATGGGCAAAAGAAAGGATGCGATTTACAGCAAAAAATGGTGCAATTTGGGAATAAATCGCACTGTTGAGAGCCAATCGAATTGCAAGGATCACCAGTGATTTCAAGATGGGTGTAATAAAGCGAAGAATTCAGTTATGTCATAAATTGAAAGGTCTATTTTTTATGTTCGTGGAACGATTAAAAATACTTTTAAGTTACTATCATTGAGATTTTAAGAGACCATTTTAGTCCTGTATTTATGTGTGTGGTAATAGTCGCAAAAGAGGTTCTTCAAAGTAAAAGAGAAGAGCAAATTTTGAACGGGTGCTTTTGAATAGTCAAGATTCAAGTCAGGGGGGGCTAGCAGCGAGGCCTGGAACCGAGTTTGTATGATCGCCCCAGTTAAGAAATTTGGCCGAGCGAGACTAAGTATCGATTTTTTGATAAACAAACATGGCGGCGATTTTATGTGAAGGCGCGTCTGTGCGGAGTCGCAAATAATTTGGCTATTCGACGTCCAAACATCACAGGAAAGTTTCGGTCTCTCTTTTACCTGAAGTTTGGTCATCAAGAGGGATCACGGATGCAAATTCTGCGGCGAAAAACGAAAATACTGTAACCAACGACTAGCTGACCCACATAGTTCACAGGGCTAGACCAGTAAGACTTCTTCCATTCCACTTTACCGTTACCTTCCCTATAGATTTTTTTCATTTAAGTACACTGTAGAATCTCCTCCCTTTACAGCAACTACCCACTGGGAGTCAACAAACTGTGGATGCTCTGGTGATCTAATTCTCTGTTTTGCTTAAGTTAAAATGTTACTGTCATACTCTCAACAACAGATTTTTCTTCTCTAATCTCTTCTAAATGGTGAGCAGTTGAGAGGTGATGTTAGCAGCCTTTTGCTCTTCAACTTTGCAAAGTGAGCCACAAATATTGGCTTTTGAATTCATTATGTATGCTTGGTAATAAATCTCATCATTTTAAAGAGGTGAAGTTATCTTTCATTAATTTAGATTTTGTCTGTCATACCTCTGGGGTGAGAACTGGAACATAAAAGAGGCAGGGCGCAGCAATACTCCAGCCAGTCATTACACTGTGCAAGTGTGTGAAAACGTGCAGTAATTGCATAATTTACAATATGCTAATTACACTTGACTATGTTACACAATATGTACCAATTAAACAGTATTGCAATATGTTACAGTTCTGATGTATATTTTCATGTTTTGATGACATAATTATACTGCAGAGTAATGTGGTCAGCTGGGTTAATCCTCGAGTTGCTAGAAACACTTCAGTAATCAAGGGGTGATAATTTACTTTTAGATTGTCTTCTTTGAAATGGCTGTTCAATACATAGAGAAACCATGGTTGATTTACCATCCCGGGATCTATTTGGTACTGTATCTCCCTTGCAGTTGGGTTTTAGGGTGTATTCCCAGTAGCCCCATTTTGGCATCCACCAATGGGGAAAACCACCATACCGATACAGGTGTTCATGGACATCTGTATTGTAAAGGGTGACAGGTAATAAAATAATATTTACATGTACCTTCCAAGGTTTCTGCACATGCATGTGGTTTCTGCAAGATCTCAGTGTACCAGTACATTGTTCACCCGGTGCTACTGAACTCAACTTCCCAATTTTTTGCTCGAGAGAATAAGGACCTGAATGTCTTTTCACGTTAGTTAATCTCCCCAAACAGACAAGAGACAAACACCCTTGCAACCGCTCATACAAACCTGGTAGCTGTATTCACAATAATGTTGAGCAATCTTCTTCTGAGATCTTTATCAGCTATCCTTTCCAGTTGCAAAATTTTCTTATCTAAAAATTTGTTAAGGACTCAAGCCGTTTTCCTTGTGTATGCATTTAAACAATTTGAGCATTAAAATTAAACTTACAGGAATAACTGTCGTCACGCAACATTTAAACAGAGGGAGAATTCCATAAAATAAACATGCTGTTTCATTCGTAACGACGCTTTCAACAGTTAATACGCATAAAATGTGGGACAAATACTTTTAATAAGCTTACATTAAAGTTCCAAGCCGATCTTGAGAAATAAGCTTACATTCTGGGCTTTCGCGATGACAGTCGTGAAACACTGCGTGGCTTCTAGTTTCTTCAGAACTGAACAACAATCGAAATTGAACTCTACTATTTTGTCGACGTACAATATCTTCCTGAGACGACGAAAACCATAATCGTTCGCTACACTACAAATCATATTCTTCACCACATACACTCGCTGAAAACATGTCGCTCGCAATTTCATTGCTGACGACTCTACTAACCTAAAACAAAGCTGGCACCTCAATCCCAGCGGTCTTGATTAATCGCAGTGTTCAAACTTCGTACTACCGCAAAATAACATGCTAACAGTAAAGGAACAATGACTTAATACGAATGCGTTTTCCTCCGTCGAGTCGCCACAGACCAAATTGCATGAATCCTTTGCATTTCGCGCATGCTCGTTACGGTTTTCGAATGATTGACAGATTTCTTTACTGGGGCGATCATCACTTTCCGAAAAGCGGTAAGATCAAAGGCAGCTGCCAGCCCCACCCCCTGATTCAAGTAATTTCCTAGCTTATGCTACATCTCCCAATAACGTTCGGCAAAGAAAAAAAATAAATGAGTTCCTATTCATCTTGAGGTGTATATATACTATATAGGAATTTATTGAGATCTTGTAACTGTAAAGCCCCCATGGGTTTTTTGTCGACAAATGTTGCTGTATGGTATTATATTGTATTGCATTTTATAAATAAATAAATAAATAAATAAATAAATAAATAAAAAATAAATAAATAAATAAATAAATAGATAAATAAATAAATGAATAAATAAAAAAGTAAAAGACACACTTAACGAATACACACAACGTAACAGTTTTTAACAGTTGCCTTTCAAGTCAAATTGGTCAAAATTTCCTCTAAGAGTGATTAGAACTCAACCACCCTTGCTTTTTAGCGTCCGACGGAAACTGTGTCTATTATTATCTGATTGCATTAAAATTTCACTTGCAGCGTGTCAAATTTTGACGATCCAAACTTATTTGCTTTGCAAACTAAACATGTAATTAAACAGTTTGTAACTCAATGGCTTAAAATTACTCATATAATCTAATCTCATATAAGCTTTTTTTGAAATGATAGGTGTACTATTGGTTGTCCTTCGAGAAAGAGGAGAGGTGTAACGACAAGTGACGAAACAAGTAACCAGAGCACAACCAAGTCATACTTCCTCAAACGAGGGCCGATAGTGCTCAAAGAAAAAGGAGTAACGAAAGGTAATTCAAAGAGTCTCCCCTTGAAAGTAGATGATACAGTAATAAACGAGGAAATTTATTAGTTGGCGACAACACAAATGTTATTGTAATACATTACACGCTAATACCAGTTATGGCAACAACAAGCTATAGCCGCCATCCTCTAACATACACACATTATTTTATATTCTAAGATACCGGGAGTACTGACCAGCAATTCATTGCGATTGCGAGTGCGGCAGCTGCTGGTGGAGTAGGTATCATTGCTATAATAGTCCTTGCCGTGTTATTTGTTAAATGCCGCATTGCAAGACTGCTGCTTAATCACAACAAGGACACTACTGAGGACGAACATGCCAACCGCCGACTCACTTACATTCAAGAGGATGACATGAACGAATCACTGTGAGATAATGTTTAAAAGTAGGAAGGAAGCCATCATCTTATCCTTTCCACTCTTCAAAGTCATTCCTACCTAGAGCAGCATCAATCGGGCTCTTGAAACGATATAACCTGTCATAACAAGAAAACCATTGTTAACGAGTTTCGCAGTGATTGATTAAAACTTGCACTTTATATCTTATCGGTAACTTCAGCAGGCTGGAAAACTATCGAATGTTAGTGTCGGTAAAAAAAGTTAACATCATACAAATTAAGCCACTCATTCGTTAACTACAAATGGAGCCAGTATGTGAGTATTTTCGAGTTGGTCGGTAAAGATAAAATAAGTGTTGTGTGTATTCCTTTGAATCATTAAAACAAAAACAAAAAAATATTTTGTTTGCAATCATGTTTGATGTCTTGATCAGAAGTAAAATGAGCATTATTTATAGCCAAGCCTCGAAAGACGTGTTAGTACTAGACAACTGGCTACCCTGAACCATTTATGGTGAAATGCTTTGTTGCGCAAAACTGCTCTTTGTTTTCTGGCTCTAACGCACCAAGCGAAGGAATTTTATTGCCGCTTTCCATTGAATGATGGCTGAGAACTCGGAATGTGTGAACCGTGTTTTAAAAAGAACAAGAAAAAAAATACGAATAACTTTATAAACGACTTTATGTTTTTTTCAGCATATGTCACTACAAGCCCACACCCATCAGGTGTAAGAAAATATTTTATAGAAATGTAATGCAATTGATATTTACCTCCATTCAACAAGCAAGATGTTATACAGTTACCCTTCCCTTTTTTTTCGCTGCTTCCATATAGTTTACACCTCTTGTAAAACTTCTTGCGGTGAACCACGGCCAGTTTCACTCTCGGATGTTTTGCATAATAAATGGTTCACTTTTAAAACCATGATAGGAGATGTACGGAAGCGCGTATGGGAAATAAAGACAAGAGCTTAATAGACCCTATACAAAAATGGCTGACATTTTAATACTTCTTTGTTTACATTCAAATTAGCCTGACTAACCTCGTTTTTGAGTTCAAAAACCAAAAGAATACTTCACTTGAAAGAGTGAGACTAATTTTAATTTGAATGCAGAAAAAATAATATTAAAATGTCGGCCATAGTTGTATAGGGCCTATCAGCCATGACGTATGACAAAATATCTGATCCATCACCGTTGTGATCTTAAAGCGCATATCAAAACAAAGCAATTGGCCACTTCCGAGTTGCTCTTAACCTCATTCTGAGAGAGAGGCTAAGTGCAAAACTTTTCATATGAAAATTAGGTTTGTTTGCATATGAATGAAAACTTATTTCCATAATAAAAACTTTGCACTTAGCCTCGCCATTACAATGAGGTTCAAAGCAACTCGGAAATGGTCTATTAGCGTTTTTGCACACAACGGATGGTACAGGATCGATAAGAAGAAAGTGAAAGAAAAAAGTGTGACGTAAAATATTGCATTCTTGTATTTTAAAATGCATGTTCCATAATTAGTGACAGGAATGTGCAAAGACCCTTTTTTTTACTTTGAAATTAGTGTTCTTTGGGATTGGAAACTTTATGATGGCTTTTTCGGGGTTTTGAAAATAAGAAAAAGCCATGGTTCTGATTTTCTCCCCAAACAATCGTATTTGGATGTTTTTTCCTTTTAGTAGGACTTTATGGGGTTACTTTCTGGGCACTCCGGACTATTTTTTGTCAGAGTTTACCTTAACAGGACGTTTTAAGGGACTAACATTTGAATGTCATTTGTACATATATACCTGTCACTGATATACCTGAGTGCCCTCTCCTCCTCCATGGGCTCCATCTATTCCTTGTTTAGAATTTTTGTCTAGTCAATCAATTTTCTCAAAATTGCCTATCTTTGGATACCCATGAGAAGCTACTACGCAGGAACGGATTTTTATGTGCGAACGTTTACAACAAGGACGGGAGAGCCCCTAGGAACTTACTTTTACCAAACCCATTCCAGAAGCATTTGGACCAGAATAATATTTTTTCTGGCTAATCAGTGAACAGGACCACACGGGCGATTGTGACGCTTTCTTTAACGAAGTGGCTGCTGGCTGAGGAAGAAAACGAACTGCACTAGTTATTTATCCAGGCTAAATAACTAACTAATTTATTCAGGCTAAGTAACTAGTGCACTTCGTTGAACAACAGTTTTGAATCGAAGTTGACGTACTTAAGCTGTTAGAGGCTTTTTGCGTTACATTTTGTATTGCTAGATCTCTAAGTATTTCTCAAGTTTTGCATGTCGATTAGACGTATAGTAGTTGAAAAAGGAGAGAATTGAGACAATCTCGAAACTCGCCGTCTACTGTCCCAATTCTCCTAGCGAAATTACCCTAAAAAATCCCGCAAACCAAAAAACACCAAGGGTCCCTAAAATCAGCCCTCAATATCAAAAAAAATCCCCCCCAAAATTTTTTTTTATTAATTATTTAAAATGGATTACTCAAAACTCAAATATGATGAATTAACCAAAATTTGCAAATCTCGAAAAATAAAATACACATCAATCCTTAAAAAACATGAAATGTCACAAATTCTCACCCTCAATGACCAAAATCCCACAATAACCACCCTCCCTGAAGTTGAAACTCGCATTGCAATAAAAAGAGAAAATCAAGAAATCTGGAAAAAAGAGAGAAAATTAGAAAGGGAAAGAAATCCACCTCCAAAATGGAAAGATATTGTCAATCTTTATCACGAACACAAAAATGAAGATAACATTGATGAAATCATGAGAAAAGGGATGAAAAAACTTTCCATGAATAAATTGGAAGAATTGTCACCCAAAGATGAGACAATGGATTACTCAAATCTGTCATACGATGAGCTTTTTCAAATGTTCAAAGAACGAAAAATAAAATATTATGGTAAAAGCATAGAAAAACAAGAGTTGATTCATCTTATCACCGAATTCGACAAAGATCTGCCAATATTTGATTACCCAAAAATGAACTGCAAACAACTCAAACAAATTTGCAGAGAAAGAAAAATTTTTTATCCTGATAACGTTAAAAAACAAGATATTATTCAACTTATCATCCAAAACCATGAAGATACTTTGAAAATTAAACAGCAAATTAAAAAAAGATAATTTTTGAAATTTTGTTTTTTTCAAAAAAAATTTTTTTTTATAAATATATTTAAAATGGATAGACGAAATGCTACAAAAAGAGACGAAACGTCTTTTTACTCTCGTTGGTGGGAAAACATAACCAATTATTTGGAAGGTTGGAAAAATTATTTTTGGGATATGTTTAATACCTCCCCTTCTCAAGAGACGCCAACAGAAATTAATGACGCGGAGCGTCGACTCCGAAGGAGTCATGAACCAACAACAAGAGTCACAGAAACAGCAACAGCATTGAGTGGTTTTGCAAGACAATTTCGAATTGAAAGAGAAGGAAATTATGATGAAATAGAATTCATGCAAATTGTCAAACCAGATATTTTGAGATTAATGAGACAAAATCGACAAACAAGGATGAGACTCATTCTCAATTGCTATATGATAAGAACTGATTTGACCAACGGAAATATTATAGATGCGTACCCATATTTTCATTCTCAAACAATTGAAAATCTTGGCGCTCCACGTCCGATCCCTGGAGAGGATCTTGAAGGGAATGAATCAGAAATCATTGACTCTATGATTGAAACAATCGAAGAAAGATTTCAAAATTTCACTAACAGAGGATCAAACTGGGTTCTTGAAAGAGTTCTGTCACTTGACGTTCAAATGACACAATACATTCCCCTAAGAGGGAGATCATATATCCCATTGCCAAAAATTCTAGCAAACAAAAAAGCAATTATCAACATGAAAAATGATGATAATGAATGTTTCAAATGGTGTGTAACAAGAGCTCTTTTCCCTGTCAATAAACATCCTGAAAGAATTGACAAAAATCTCAGGGAAAATTCAAAAAGACTCAATTGGAATGGCCTGAAATTTCCAATTGATTTAAAACAAATAACACATTTTGAAAAATCAAATCAAAACATTTCAATCAATGTCTTTGGTTATGAAAAAAAAGCTGTTTATCCTCTAAGGCTTTTCAAAGGAGAAGATTCCCGAAGGGGGAATCGGAGCGAAGCTCCAGAAAGACAACAACAAATCAATCTTCTTTTGATTTCTGATGATGTAAAAAAGCATTATTGTCTTATCAAAGACATGAGCCGTCTTTTGTCAAGTCAAATCACAAAACACAATGGATCAATTCATATTTGTTTCCGATGCTTGAATGCTTTTCAAACAAATGAAAAACTTGAAATTCACAAAGAGATTTGTCAAAGCAATGAATTCATCGAAATGCCAGAAGAGGAAACTATTATAGAATTCGAAAATCACATTCGTTCACAAAAAATGCCATTTGCCATTTATGCTGATTTTGAGTCTCTTGTTGAACCAATCAGCGGATGTCAACCGAATCCAGAAAAGTGCTTCACCAACCAGTTTCAAAAGCACAAACCTTGTGGATTTTGTTATCACATCAAATGCTCTTTTGATGAAAACCTGTCAAGAACTGTGACATATCGAATGAAAAATGAAGCACCTGAAGACATATCTCAAATATTTGTTGAAATGATTGAAGATGACGTGACAAGGATTCAAAATATTCCAAAAAAGCCTCTGATTATGCAACAAAATGATTGGGAAGATTTCAAAAATTCAACAAAATTTTGGATCTGCCAGAAAGAATTCGAAGAAAACGAAAAAAAAGTCAGAGACCATTGTCACTTCACTGGGAAATTCCGTGGAGCAGCTCACAACTCATGCAATCTCCGATACAGAAAGCCATGGTTCACTCCAGTGATTTTTCACAATCTTCAAAATTATGCCGCTCATCTTTTCGTCAAAAATCTTGGAAAAACTGAAGGTGACATCAGATGCATTCCAAACAATGAGGAAAAATACATTTCATTCACAAAAAAGATAGTTGTTGGTTGTTACATCGACAAAGAAGGAAAAGAACATGAAATAAAACACGACATCAGATTCGTTGACAGCTTCAAATTCATGGCATCTTCTCTTGATGCATTAGTCAAGAATCTGGAAAGAGACAAAAAGATTGAAACAAAAAAAAAGTCTCCTAAAAGAAAAAATCAGGGAAAGAGGAAAAACCCTCAAAGAAGAAAAACTGACTCCAAAAGAAAAAGAAGAACTCGAAAAAAAACTCAACCTTCTTTCAAAAAAGGGAGTTTATCCTTATGACTTCATGGACAACATCAAAAAATTTCAAGAAACAAAACTCCCCCCAAAAGAAAAATTTTATTCAAAACTCAACGATGAGAATATTACAGATGAAGATTATCAACATGCTCAAAAAGTTTGGAAAACTTTCAACTGCAAAAACATGGGAGATTATCACGATCTCTATCTCAAAACAGATGTTCTTCTTCTTGCTGATGTTTTCGAGGAATTCAGGAATGTTTGCCTTGAAAACTATGAACTCGATCCAGCATGGTATTTCACTTCCCATGGCCTTGCATGGGATGCAGCTTTGAAAAAAACCAAAGTCAAACTCGAACTTCTCACAGACATTGACATGCTTCAAATGATTGAAAAAGGCACCAGAGGCGGCGTTTCAGTGATTTCAAACAGACTTGGAAAAGCAAACAACAAATATATGGGAAAAGATTTCAACCCAGAAAAACCTTCAACATTTATCCCTTATCTTGACGCAAACAACCTTTATGGCTGGGCAATGTGTGAGACTTTGCCTGTTGGAGGATTTGAATGGGTTGATGAAAAAGAATTTGAAAATTGGCAAAATTTCCCCTGCATTCTTGAAGTTGACTTAGATTACCCAAAAGAACTTCATGACCTCCACAATGATCTTCCACTTGCTCCTGAGAGAATAATTGTTAATGGAGTTGCAAAACTAATTCCAACTCTAAACAACAAAGAAAAGTATGTGATTCATCACAGAAATCTCAAACAATATCTCAAAATGGGACTCAAACTCAAAAAGATTCACAGAATCATCAAATTCAAAGAAGAACCTTGGTTGAAATCTTATATTGAACTCAACACAAAACTCAGAGCAAATGGAAAAAATGATTTCGAAAAAGATTTTTTCAAACTCATGAACAATTCTGTTTTCGGAAAAACCATGGAAAACATCAGGAAAAGAGTTGACATCAAATTGGTCAACAACAGAAATAGTGCATTGCGATTCGCAGCAAAACCAAACTTTGAAATTTGCACAATATTTGATGAAAATCTTATTGCAATTCACATGAAAAGAGTGAAACTTCTTTTCGACAAACCAATTTATTGTGGAATGTCGATTCTTGACGTCTCAAAAACTCTCATCTTTGACTTTCATTATGATTACATCAAACCTAAATATCAAGAAAAAGCAAAACTTCTTTTCACTGACACTGATTCTCTTTGCTATGAGATCGAAACAGAAGACTTTTTCAAAGACATTTCAAATGATGTTCATGAAAAGTTTGACACATCAAATTTTGAAAAAAACCATCCATCAAACATTCCAACTGGATTAAACAAAAAAGTCATTGGAATGATGAAAGACGAAGCTGGGGGAAAAATCATCGAAGAGTTTGTTGGACTCAGGGCAAAACTTTATTCTGTGAAAATGCATGAAGGAAAGGAAGAAAAAAAGTGCAAAGGAATGAAAAAATCAGTCATCAAAAAAACAATCACACATCAAGATTACAAAGATTGTCTCATTTCAGGAAAAAAACAAATGAGATCAATGAATATCATCAGATCACATAAACACGAAATTTTCACAGAAACAGTCAACAAGATTGCTCTTTCTGCAAATGATGACAAGAGAGTCATCAGAGAGGATGGAATTCACACGTTTGCACATGGGCATTATAAAATAACAAAATGAATCCAGAAAACATTCCATTCAATGCTTTGATTGTTGGTCCAACAAATTCAGGAAAAACAACTTTTCTCCTCAAAAATAAATTCAACCAAAAATTTGATTTCATTTTCCTCCTTTGTCCAACCTTCGTCAACAACAAAACCTGGGATAATTTTGCTGAAAATGACAAAGATTTTTTCATTATCATCCCAGAACACCATCAAATCAATGACTGGCTCAAAATAATCTCCTTTGCCTTTGAAGGAACAAACACATTGATCATTCTCGATGATTGCGCTTCATCAAAAGATGTGAAAAAAAGGACGAATGAACTTGTGAAACTTGCTTTTTCTGCAAGACATTCAGGAATCAGCGTTTGGGTTCTCACTCAACAAATGTCAAGCATAGCAAAACCTTTCAGAGAAAACATTGCTTCTTTGATTCTTTTTTTCACTCCATCAGCAAAAGACATGAAAACAGTTTTCGAAGAATTCGCAGGAGATTTGACAAAAGATGAAAAGGAAAAATACATGAAAGAGTTGAAAGAAGTCAAATTTTCTCATCTTGATTTTTCCCTCAGGCATCCTTTTGAAATTTCTTTGAACTGAAAAAATTTCCACTTCATTTAAAATGGAAATCCAAGCGAACGAATCAATTAATGAAGTCATGGCGCTTCTTGAAACTGAACCCCAACCCATTGAAACAGATCACAGAGAAAATCTTGCCATTTTGGCAGCAAGTGGTCAATGCAAGGAAATGATTGGAGTTGAACTCACTCAAGATCAAATCAAAAGACTTTCAAAGAAAGATGTTGAAAAATATTTCAAAAGATACGAAGCTTCTTTGTCTTCAAAAACTTGCGGTGCAATTGTTGAAACATTTTTGCAAGCCAGTGCAAAAGCACTTTGTTTTTTTCTTCCTCTTGACCAAGAAAAGTTTTTGAGTGGATTGAAAAATGATTTCATTGTGAACAGAGAACTCAATTTGATTGCTGGAAGTCTTTATTTGAAATACGGAAAATACATGGCTGCTGCGAGTGCAAGTCTTTTGGCAGCAAACAGTTTGAAACTTGAAGAAGCTAACAAAGTGAGCGCGCGAAGCGAAGAAGCGAAGCGAAGCGAAGAACCTGTGAAAGAACATGTGAAAGAAATTGAAGAAGAACTTGATAAGAACATGTGAAAGAAATTTAAGAAGAACTTGATAAGAACTTGAAAAGAACCTGTGAAAGAACTTGAAAAAGAACTAAAAAAATTCAAAAATTTTTTTTTATTTTTATATAAAATGAAAAGTCTTCAATCATTATCAGCCAGAGTTCTTGCAAAAAATGATTTCAACGAGAATTTTTTCCATAAAAAACTCATGTGTCATTGGGAAATCAGAAATGCAAAAAAAACAAGAAATTTTCGATCAATTCAGTGTTTATGAAAATTTATGTTTGGAAATTGAAAAAATCCTTGATAACACTTATGAAATTTCCGAAAAATATTATAGTTTTATTAATTCAGCAACAAATGGACAATATAATGATTTGTTTTATGAAATTGAAAAAATTTTAGAACCAAATTATGAAAAAAATTATCAAGATCCTGATGAAATCAGAGAATTTTTAAATGAGTCAATTGAAATTCTTGATTGGATAAGAGAAAACGAAAAATCAATTCAAAAAAAAGTTCAAGAAAAAAAATCGAAGGAAAAAAAAAATTGAAGAAAGAATTTTGAAATTTGATGAAGTTCATAATGATTATCAAGATTTGGATGAAGATGGGTATAACGAAAATATTGCAGCAAAAGAATCTATTGAAATTGAAGAAATTGAAATAATCAAAGATTCATTGGGTGATTATATTGGAAAAGATTATTTGGATGGAATTGAAATGATAAAAGAATTTTTGGAAAAAAAATTGTTTTTTATTTGAGTTTTTCCAAAAAACTGATTTCATTTGGAAACCAAATGAGATTAATCTTCAAGATCAAAAAATGACTCGATCTCTTCATTCGTCAAATCATTAATCAAAAATTCATTTACTTTGACTTGCTTTGCATAAAGGTTGAGAAGCACACCGTTTTTTGAAAATGATGAAAAACACGCCAGAACACAACCACGCATCTTGATTTCTCTGTTTTCATTGAAACATTTGCTTTGATCCATTCTTTTGTTGAACTCATCAAAAAATGGAGTATTTTTGTTCATCGAAATGCCGATGCCACCAAAACAAGTAACATTTTCTTTGCCAGCCAAACGATGGATCCGATCAAAAATCTCGTAATCGACAGGTTTCAGACAAAGTTGCAGCCTTTGACCATATTTTGTGATGACAAAATCACCCTTGAGTTTTTGGAGAAGATCTTTGCCATCGTATTGAATTTTTTCGAAATTGTTGCCTTTGTAACTTGATTGTATCAATTTGAATTTTTCAGGTTCAAGAGTCATATTTTAAATAAAAAAAAAAATAATAAAAAATTAAAAAAAATTATTTCATTATTATTTGCATTGATTTTAACAAAAGAAAAAGAGAAACGGAATAACCAAGAAACTTGTGAAAGAAAGGAGTTTTTTTCTCATTTTTAACAAGTTCTTTAACATCCTTCAAGATATCCTTTTTCAACCTCATCTCGTGTTTGAGTCTTTCATTGAAGACTTGCATGAGTCTTGTTTTTGTTTCACCCGTTTGGTTTCGAAAGAAATGAAATGTTGACTCATGATTTTCTTGAAGATTGTCTTTTTCAAGATATTGTCGATGTTTTTGTCTGTTTTCTTCTGATTCACTTTTGTAATATTCCAAAAGCACTTCAAGTTCTTCTTTGTTTAATTTTTCCATTTTAAATGAAATGACAAGAAATTGAAAAATCATTTAAAATGGACACTCAAGAAGTTAAAGAACCTGAAAAAAACAAAGAACCTCAAACAAGTTCTGAAAAGAAAGAACCTGATTCTGAACAAATCACAACAACAACAAAACAAACAGTTCCGAAAAATCCAGGAAGAATTGCAGCTGGAAAAAAACTTGCTGAACACAACAAAAAAGCACGTGAAGCAAAGAAAAAAGCAAAAGAAGTCACGAGAACAGACACTAAAAGAGGAGAACAAAAAGAAAACCCTCCATCAACTGAAAACGAAAGCGAACAAAGCAGCTCATTTTCACTCACTCAAGTTCTTTCTGTTGCCAGCATTGTTGTTTCACCTGCAGGATTGTATTACAAGAGAGAGGAATTGAAACATCTTTTCAAAAATGAAAGCAAAGTGAAAAGAGAAAGGAGTGAAAAAGCACAAAAACAATTGATTGATCATATGGTAGAAGTTGAGAGGAAAAATATTGAAGTCCCACAAAGTAGGACGCAGCAAGCTGCAACAAAAAAATCTCCAAAATTAAAACAAATGGATTAATTTGTTTTCTGAAATAAAATGTCAGACAATAAACTCGTGAAAACAATGACTGATGCTGCAACAATCACTGGATTGGCTGCAGGATTTGGATGGATTGCAAAGAAAGTAATCAAAGAACCAATGACTTCTGATCCTTCCTCAAATCTCATGAATTATGTGAAATTCACTGTCATCATTGCTGCCTCATTAGCAACAAAAGATTATCTTGAAAAACAAAAAATATTGCCAAGTTTAAATGGCAAGCATCGCAATCATGATTGGAGGAGCAATAATCAATGCAACCGCCTTTGTTGGTGGATCATATCTCGCAAAATTTATTTCTGGAGATTCAGAATCAGCCTCACTCGAGGAAAAAAAGAGACACAACCTGGCAGTTGAAAAATATCAAAAAGAACTCGAAAAATACGAAGAAAATCGAGCAAAATTGAATGATTGGATTGAAACAAATGACAGAATGAAAGATGAAGCAAAACAAAATTTCGCAAACACTGACTTTGCTTTAAAACTTTATAACAAGGTTCATCAACAAAAAATTGATCATCTCAAAGAACCCCAATTTTCAGACTTTTACAAACCAAGCGAATCTCAAAAACAGGGAGAGTTAATCTTTGTTGGAACATCAGCTTTGGCTATTGGATTTGCAGCAAGTCATTTCCTTTAAAAATGTCAAACAAAAAATTGTCAAAAATTTATTATTCCCCAAAAGGATATTGGAAAGGCTTTCAAGCAGCGAAAAAACTTTCTCAAGAAGCCAATGTTCCAGAAGATGAAGCAAAACTTTGGTTGATGAAACAAGCAATCTGGCAAATCTATCTGCCTGTTCCAAAAAACATCCAAAGACCAACATTTGATGTTGAATTTCCCAATGCAGTTCATCAAGCTGATCTTCTCTTTCTTCCTCATGACAAACTCCCAAGAGGGAGAAAGATTTTCAAATATGTCTTGACTGTTGTTGATGTTGCAAGCAGATTCAAAGCCGCTGAACCTCTCACTTCAAAAGATTCATCTGAAGTTTCAAAGGCTTTTCAGAAAATTTACAAGGGACCTTTGAAATGGCCAAAAATTCTTCAAGTTGATCCAGGAAGAGAATTCATGGGTGATGTCACAAAGGAAATGTCAAAACATGAAACAAGAATCAGAAGAGGAAATCCAAATGTTCACCGTGATCAAGGAATTGTTGAGAGATTCAATCGGACTTTGGGTGAAAGACTTTTCAGTTTTCAATATTCCCAAGAAATGAACTTTAAATCTGGTGAAAGATCCACGGAATGGGTGAAAAGACTTCCAGAAGTTGTGAAAGCATTGAACAATGAAACAACTCGACTTACAGGAAAAAAACCAATTGACGCAATCAAAGAAAAGGTGGTTGATTCAAAGAAACCAAATTATTCAAGACCTGTTGGAAAAAATGAAAAGAGACTCGATTCTTCAGTCAACGTGAGGTTTCTTTTTGCTCCTGGTGAACTTGAAGGAGGTCAAAGAAGAGCAACTGATCCGAATTGGTCTCTCAAAGTTTTTTCAATTGACAGAGCAATTGTGAATGAAAAAGAACCGGTTCTTTATTATTTGAAAGATGGACCAAAAAGAGGATTCGTCAGAGAAGAGTTAATGATTGTTCCTCCTGGAACTGAATTGCCTCCGGTTTGAAAAATTTCTTTTTGATTGATCAAAAAGAAATTCAGTATGCCACACTCTCAAGCTCTTTGTTTAAAATGCTGAATTGCGCATCAGCTAAGATGAAGATGTGGCATTTGACATTTCCTGAACCACTTGCTTTTCTTTTGATTGACAAATAAACTCCGTCTTTTGTGTTGACCAATCTCATTCCACTTCCATGAAGATCATTGTCTTTCATGCTCCTGAGATCGATGAACAATGCAAACTTGTCTCCAGCAAAGAATTCAGTTGCGTTCATTGACGAGTTTTCCTTTCCAAATCTTCTGAAAACTTCGTCAAACATGTCTCTCGTTTTCATTCCTTGACTGAAAATCTTGTTTGGAACTCCGTTGACGTCAACTTTCACCTCTGTGATGTCAGGATTGAATGTTTTTTTCTGAATCTCTTGCACCTGCAGTGTAAGGTTCGAAGAAAAGGAGGAGGATTCCCTTCATTGATCTTCTCGGAACATTGATTGACTCGTTGATAATTGAGTCTGTTCCCTTTGCAATTGTGATTGTCTCGTGATGAGTGACATGCTCAAACATGAAACGATCTCCGTTGAGAAGATTTGAATTGACTTCATCTGAAAGCTTTTTGCTTTGAATAACCTCATATTCAAGCTGAATGTTTGTCAATTCATATGCAAGTTTTGTTGCGTCAGATCCCTTCACAACACCGCTTGCAGGAGCAAGGGTCAATTCAAAAACCAGTTCATCAGACAAGGCTCTTGGATAAAAAACGCCATGATCTTTCAAAATTTCGTGATCAAGCCTGATTCTGTATTTGCTTTTAAAGATATCATTGAGCTTGTTTTCCTTCACGACTGAAGAAGTTGGTTTGTCTCCAGCATTGGATCTGATTTTTGAGAGAGCCTCAGATTGAATTCCCTCACTCAACATGTTTTCTCGCTCATGTTTTGTCAAAAAGAGATCTTCCCAGAGCTTAAAAAGATCCCAACCGTCTGTGTCAACGAGAATTTCTCCAGCAAACTTGATTTTCAATCTGGAAACCAATGCTCTTGAAACATTGTTCACCAGAAAATTATTTGCATGACCACTGACACCCAAATCAAAAATCAACGCGAGTGAATCTGGAACCAAGACTGTTCCCTCATGAAGCTTTGGGACTGGAATCCTGAGTGTTTCACCTGGGGAAGCCTTGTTTGGGTTGAATGTGACTCTGTGAACAGTTCTGTCTGCCTTGAGTGCGTTTGATGTTTTTTTCTCAAAATCTGGATTGATTTTTTCACTGACTTCCATTTTAATATATTATTTTTAAAATGGCAGAATACATTCCTTTAGATGATCTTGATCCTGATGAAGAAGATAAAAATGAAGATAAAGATGATGATGATGATGATGATGAAGATTCTGATCAAGAAATAAACAATCCCAGTGAAAGTACTCCAAATACAACAATGAACAGAGATTATGGAAAAGAAGGAGCAAGACCAAAAACTGCAGAAACATCTTTCATTGAAGGTGAAACTCAAGGTCGAAAAACGTGGGGAGAAGCGCAATCCCTCACAAAAGATGCATGGGATGATCTCAGTATATTATACCCAAATGCAGAAGATGATAAACTTGAAGCTTCGTTTTTCAAAGATAAGATAGAAGTCAGGATGAAAAAAAGTGGGAAAAAATTCTACCCATTAATGACCAAAGAGCAAACAACAGGAAAAGAAAGATTAAACCCACAATTGCCAAAAGAAATATTATCTGCTTTGGGAACTGATGCTGAATCTTTGATCGCTAAAGATAATTCTGAAATAAGAGAAAACCGGCAGAGACTGAGAGAAGCAGAAAAACAATTGAAACAAGCAGAAAAGAATGCTGAAGAACTCCACAAAAATGCTCAAGAAATCAGAGATTATAGAAACAAACTCGAAAAAACGCAAGCAAAAATTGATGCACTGGAAGAAGAACATGGTTCGAGTCTTGAAAATCAAACAGAATTGCAAAGACTGAAGCAAATGAAAAAGAATTTGCAAAAAGATTTTGAAAATGCAAAAAAAGAAAATTTGGATTTGCAGAAACAAGTGAAAGCGAAAGAAAAAGAACAAGCAAAGGTTGACAAAATCAAATCTGATCTTGCAAAAAAACAAAAAGAAAGAAACACTCTTGAAGAAAGGCTCAACACGACAAAAACCATTGATGAACTGAATGAAAGAGAGGCTGAACTAAAAAAACAAATTGAAAATGATAAAGTAATCCTAGAAGATGAAAACACTTCTTCCCAACTGAGAGCAGAAGTTGAGGCAAGAGTTGCAGAAAATGAAGAGGAGCTTGCCAGGCTGGGAACACAAATTGAAGAAATAGAAAGAGAAATGCCTCTTCGAGAGAAAATAAAAAACATTTTCAAGAAATATGGATTCACAGTTGCTGCTGTTTTTCTTGCAGTTGGCACAACAATTGGTGTGATCGTGAATGCCCTCTCAAAAGGACTCAAAGCTGTTGCCAAAGGAGTTGGAAATGGATTGAAAGATCTTGGAAAAAAGCTTGGTCAACTTCTTCCTGGATTGATTGGATCAATCGTGAGTTTCATCTTCAAAACTGCAGGACAAGTTGTTGGATTCCTTGGAAAAAACGCTTGGCTGTTGATTCTTGCTGTTGCAGTTTTCATGGTTGAAAAGATTCAAAAGAAAGCGAGCGGAGCGAGCGCGCGATAGCGAGTTAAAAATTGAGTTTAATCCATTGGATTGGACTCAACGAAAAATCCGATAAATGGCAAATGCTCCGAGTGATGCTGCAATGATGACGCCAGATTTGAAAGTTTCGTGACGCGAATCGTCGACTCCTCCGGAGTCTTGATTTGATTCTCCTTTTTCTTGGTTTTCATGTTGTTTATCTACTGTATTTGAAGGATGTGAATTGGGTCTGTTGTTTTTTGATTGTCCTCCATCCATATTCCTGGTTCCAACATTTTTCAAGTCAACATTGACATCAGAGTTGACTCCGAGTTTCATGTTTCCAGTTGCTTTTTTCAGATTGTTGTTGTATTTGACTGTGCTTTGAGTGTTAATGACAAAATTTGAAGGCATCAACCATGTTCCTGGCGAGATGGCAAGATCAAGCCTGACTTTTGCCTCATCAATCGCAAGTTGAAATCGTTGGATGCTTTTTGACAAGTCAGGCTTTCTGATTGCATCTTCCATGAGGACGAGAAATTCTCTTTGAGCTTCCTTTGCGCCTCCAAATTCACCAAGGATTGATGATCTAACGTTGACTTGTGCTCCAAGAATGCAATAAACGAATGCTTCAATTGATTGATTGAGTCTTGCCATTCCTGCTTGAGAAAGTCCATTGAGAGGTCCGTTTGACATAAAAAATTCAAACTGTTTGTCAGCTCCTTGATCATTTCTAATGAAATCAATTCTGTTTCCTTTCGCGTCAGTTCCGCCTTCATCGGAGAATCTTTGACTTGATGGGTTTTGAAGGGTTGCTGGAGGATAAGTCCAATGCTTTTGTGCAAAGTCTCCTTCTCCTGGATAAAAGATGTTCACATATCCAAGTCCAAAATTTTGACCAAAGGTGAATCTGAAATCTGCGTTTGGCGAGATTTGAAATTCTGCACAGATTCTCTTGTATGAAGGAATGTCGTATTTGTTTTCAGTTTGACTGAATGTGGGATCACCTGGGAGAGCAGATTCACTTTGAATTCCTCCCATTTCGAAGAGAATCCTTCTTGTTGTGAAATAAATGTGGAAAAGAAGAAAGGATTTGATTTGAGGTGGGAGTGAATTGACGAGATTTCTTGAGATTCCAGATGCTGTTGTTGCGCACCAAAAGGCAAAGTTGAGTTGTTGCGGCCAATGGTCCATGTTTGGTTGATTCAGCCATTTTCTTGATTCTTTTGCTGTTTTGTGGGTGATCTTTGTTTTCGTAAAAATTTCTCGGAATTTTGTTGTGAAGCTTTCGTTGGGTTTGACAAAAATTTTGATTGGTTGGTTAAGGATTTCCCCAAAAGATTCGGGGATTTTGTCTGAAAAAGGAACGGCTGGAACTGGATTTGAAGGATTTGAATTGAGAATTAGCTCGATTGGAAAGCCACCAAATCCAAGAGCTTTCTTCATTTCAACAGACCAATCTTTGGGGTTGGGTGAAACAATTTGCCAATGTTGACCGGGAACAATAACCAAATTTATTTGAGCTGTTGCGTGTGTTTTGTCGGTCATATCCACTTGTGCAACGAATTTGCTGAGGTCAGCGTTGGGAAATTTGGCTTTGAAGTTTCGCCATGCTTTTTCTTCTGCTTGTTCGGAAAGTCTTTTTGCTTCTTTTGGGTGGGAATCTATCCATTTTAACAAGTTTTCCATTTTTTATGTTTTGAAAATAAAATGGTTGTTTTATCTTTCTTATTAAATTCAAATGATGAAACAATTTGGCTTGATGAGCCAATCGAAAATTTTGAGTTCATCAGGTTGATCAGTTGCTCTTTGTATAATTCTTGGCACAATTTAAAAAAGAGAGGAGAAATCACCGTGATTGATGATAAAGACGTTCATGCTGTCAATAGAATTTATCCTGGATTTTACGATATTCAATTAATTGGAAAAGAAATAAAGACTATTCTTGAAAAAGAAAACATAAAAGTAATTTTTCGTGGTGAAAAGGGTTTAATTGAGATTAAAAATCCTGGCAAAAAAGTTATTTTTGATCGTGAACTGTCTTTTCTTCTTGGCCTCAGTCAGAACAACCAACGTCACACTCTGAAAAAAGGAGATACCATCATCAATCGTTTGGTTTCATTCAATAACTTCCTCATCAGCTGCGATCTCGTGGATAAAAAAACAATAATTTTTTCAATGGGAAACCTTCAACTGTTTTGGCGTGTTTTGACATGATAGGAGAAGCTTACGAAAGAGAATTGTACTATTCAAAAATTATTCCGTTTCGAAAAATAGCAGGTGGAAAAAAAGTTATCAATTCTTTGCGGATCACAGTGACAGAAGAAAATGGTGAGGTCATCGATTTTAATGGGCTTCCGTTGAGATTTGAATTTGAAATTATTTGAGATCTTTTAATAAAATATGAGTGAACAAAATATTATTCCAAGTGCGCCACAACTTTATCCTTCTCTCGAAGCGAACGAAGTGAGCGAGCAAAGCCACGTTGCGCAATTCAGATTGAAAAAGATTTGTGATTGTCAAAAACAACTCGAGGATGAAATTTCTCATTACAAACGAGTCAGCAAGAAGTACAAGAGAGCAAAATCAGTCGCTTCGAAAATAACATCCGTTTCAGTTTTTTTGACAACCGTGTTGGCATCAAGCAGTGTTGGAACTTCGTTGAGTGGAATCGGGATTGCTGTCGGAGTTCCTTTGAGTTTGACTGCATTAATTACGACACTCGTTTCATCGGCTTCATTGGCCGGGAGTCAAAATTTTGAGAATAAAGTGCGAAAACATGAAAAGACTATTTCTCTCGCTGAATCGTCGCATTTGTCAGTGAGTCGTTTGATTTCGAAAGCTTTGAAGGATGGATTCATTTCTGATGGTGAGTTTGACTCGATTTCGCGAGAGATTGAAAAATATTTTTCGATGAAAGAGCGTCTTCGAAATAAACAAAGGAAGGATTCAACAGTCAAAAACGAACCGACGAAGGCATTTGATATTGATGCCTTGAAAGAGGAGATTAAAAAAAAATATCAAAAAAAACTCGGATCCCTTCTCGACGTAGCGAGTTAAGAGTTGAATTTGAGAAGAGATCGGGTGGTTTTTCGTTGTTTATTTCAAGAGATAAAACAATTCTGTGAAATAATTTCACTTTCTCGGAAATTATTATGCAACAGAGGCTTTCCCGTTTAGAACTTCCTGTTTGTCAAAATCAAGGTGGTTGCCATGGACATTGAACTTTGGTGCTATTTTCGAAAATGACCTAACTGTCACATGACTTTTTTCAGCCAATAAGAATCATACACACAAGCGATTCTTGTCAGACCGGACAAGAATCAGATGCTTCTAGACGTTTCAAAGCTTTATCAATCTTGGGGAGAAATATCCGAGAAATCGAATCTGTAAAAATGCAAGATCAAGCAAAATGTTATGAAGCAATCTATTCCAAAGAAAGAAGAAAGAAAAAAGAAGCTTTACCAAGTTCATGGGCATGAAACATTTGGCAATGTCTTACGAAGGATTGATTGAAGAAACGGCAAACAACGGAGAAGAACTTTTGATAAAACGACCCGAAGCGACTGAACGAACTCTTTGAGGAATATTCAAGACTTTGTTTTGCAGTTCCAATCGGTTTTATGTCAAGCATGAAGAAGATGCAACCTTTTGGGAAACGGCGTTTTCCGACATCAAACAAGAATATTAATAAGATTAGTGATATTTGCATTTTGGGAAACGGCGTTTCCCGACAAGCATATTAATTATGTTAGCGAAATTTGCATTTTGGGAAACGGCGTTTCCCGACAAGCATATTAATTATGTTAGCGAAATTTGCATTTTGGGAAACGGCGTTTCCCAAAATGAAACAAGCATATTAATAAGATTAATGAAATTTGCATTTTGGGAAACGCGTTTCCCGATAAATATTTTTGGATTGCCTGAGAGTAACAATGACAAAGAAACAGCGGCCATAAATGTTTTCTGTTGTTAATAAAACATTGTTATACCATTTTTTATTAATAAAGTGGGAAAGTCCCTTCGTGTTCGTGTGACAAACATTGTTCCTTCATTGGTTGAAAAAACAAAAACGTGTCAAAAAAATTTAAAAAATATTTATTTAAAATGGAAAACGATTTTCTTGATTTGAAACTGAAATTGAGAGGAAAAGGCCTCTTTGATTTGTTTCTCGCCAGAGAGACAAAGAATGATTTGATTGAATTAATCAAACAAAGCGATGAAATCATTGCGCAACCTGCTCGTTCTTCGCTTGTTGAAATGGCGAAAAAAAAGCAGATAAAAAACAACGTAATTTTTACGAAAAATGAGTTGGAACAAGCGCTTGGTCTTTCTTCAAAAAAAAAAAACAAAGCGCTATAAAAAAGCCTTATGTTTTTTCAAACGCCAGAAGTCGATTTGAATTCGCCACAACAAAGGAAGCGATGAACGGAAAGAATCTTTGCGCGGTTGGAATTGCAAATGCTGCGAAAAATGGAAAAATAGTGATTGGCGATGTCAGGGGCGGGGGGGAACACTCCATAGCGCCTGGCACTTTTTTTGTATATGAATCATCCAACAAAAGTTGACGTCACATCCGGTCAAATTGGCGCCCAGCAGCCTGTCTCGGCGAAGTCGAATGATGGCGTCCGGGTCGGGCATGATTTCTTCGGATTTTTGAGCCATCAGTATCAGGAATTGTGAACTGTGGATATGAAAGATGTTGTAAAGATATTGCTTCGACTTCATGAGCAAGGGTTTTCCAAAGGAGTCATTTTTTCTATTGTTTTGACGGAAAATACGAGACAGCTAAGCGTCGTGTCACGGCGAAAATTTCATACTCTCAAAACGAGTGGCGTTCAGACTTTTGGCTCTTGTGGCTTCTGATCGTTCGAAAGCTGAAATTTTAATAGCCTATCCCGTGTGCAACATAATGGAGGAGACATCGTCAGTCATAGTTTGCAGTGTTAACATCGGGAACCTAATTATCTCTCGACGTGAAGTGTTGGAAGCCTGTATCATTGAAGCTGTTCTAATTGTCTTCGTTCTAAGAGACTCGTAATCTTCCAGGTGAGTAAATGTAGTTATCTTTATTTCCAGTTCTTTTCTGCCGACGTGAGTACCTTTACATGTGGGCTTTAGAATAATAAGTCGGTTTTGTGCTTCGTAGTTCTTTAATAAAGACGCAAGTGACGTTCAATTAATAAATAACTATAGTAATTCTCTTATCTGAAATGCATTTCATATCATGTTGTCCTGCCAGTGCAGGCTTGAGGAGGGGCTTGAGTCAGAAAATGTATCTGCGTGGCCTGGTTCATATTGCTAGTGTGAGACAGTTGTTGAAGTTATTGATGTCAAGCCATCTTAAACAATAAATTAAATAGCATTATTGCGAATGACATTATTTCTCAAGTATTAAAAGAAACAACCCCTTCACCCTTTACCTCATCTGTACTCTCACCACTTGGGTGCTCATGGGTTAAGGCTTTTTATACATTTGCACCATAATTATACACCTGTGACATCAAATTGTGGTAAGAACAAACAGTATGCCACAAGCCACAGACAAGTGGCATGACTGATGTTCTTACCTTGTTTTGAAGTCCTCTTTGGGTTATCAAAGGACACATGGAAGGCCAAATGGACTTTGAAAACTCTTTATGGCTGACAATGTCATTTGTACATCATATAATTATTTACCAGTTATTTCAGTTAGGTTACTTGGTGCCAAATATTTAAGGGTGGGGAATTGTCTTTTTCTCCGTGTCCAAGGTTGGGGAGGAGAACATAAAGTTAAAATATATATATATATATATTTGCAAATTTCTGGAGGTTATCTATCAGCGCTCATAATTTGTTCAAATAACATTGTCTCCTTTGAACCAATGAAATTCAAAGTTCATTTTGACAAGGAATATTGAGTTCTGTTCAATTCAATGAAAAATCAAAAGTTCAATAACCACACAATCAGTACAAAAACCACACATCAATTCAGTGACAGTAGACCAATGTAACAAAAACTATAGGTGATATGTTTTCCATTTTCTCTCGTTTCTGCTTGTCAAGGATGCAAATGAGAGGCCTGCTTGTAAATTTCATATTAGTTCAATTTCAAAGAAGGCTTACAAATTCAATCACCACACCAAAACAACAAACCTCCCACCCCTCCCCCCCCCCCCTGCCAAAAAAAGGGGGGGGGGGGTTATATAAATGTATATATATTTATTAACCACCTGGGTGATAGCAGACTTCAAAATAAAGAAAAGTTACTTGTGTGGGTGTCTTTAGTTCAATGGGTCCTGCAGGTAGGGAAAGGGAAGGGAGTGGACAATTCAATTGAGTTCAATTTAATTTTATTCACACTTATTACAACGAAATACAATATATTTTATGATAAGAAAAAATGAAACGTGCAGAGCACTTAATTGAATGATTTTACCTTCTACGGAAGAAGTGCGTAGTGGTCAAAGGAGCAAGGCTTTCGTGTTGACCACTTAACAAATCAACAGCAGTTTTCTGTGGTCTATACTCTCATAGACACTAAAATGACGTCAAACAGTGTTCAAAACCCAAGTGGAACCACGAGCCACAGGCTAGTGGTTTCACTGCCAAGTTTTGGACATTTCATGGCGTCATTTTATGGTCTATAAGAGCATAGACCATAGAAAACTGCTGCCAGTTTGTTTTTTACAATAACATGAAAAAAGTATGAGCGGAATTGGCAATTTCTTTTTGTTGAAAAAGCGCGCGCATTACATCTAGCTAGGGAAACAAGATCATGGAGTGCAGGGGGTGTTTTTTTTTAATTGTATTGTAATTTATGCACAAGGGAACCAATTTTCAACTTAAAAATGTTCTCTAGCTTAAGGATTTCTAATAGAGTAAAATGTTGCATTATCTCTTTTGTGTGCAAAGAAGATGCAGTGAAGGCAGTAATATGGCTTATTTTTATCTTTTTAAATTTTGTTTGGCCTGCAGTACCTCAGCTCATTGACCCGTAATTTCGATACGGATATATGAGTGTATAGTATAGTTGTTTAATCGTATTCATAGAGACATAGTATCTATTCTAAGTTTATATAAAATTCCCATTCCAAACAAATATGTTTGCATTATATTATTAGGGTTTATGAGTTACATTACCATAGTTTAGAATTTTCCTTACCTACATCAAATTTTTAGAGATTTAATGTTTTTGATTTTTCGTTTCAATTATTTTATTTTAGAGATTTAAACAAAAGCTCAAAAGGAAAGAGACAGGCAAATCCCCCCAGACATGGCAAGAAAGGAAACAGACAGCAAAAGGAAGAATGCGACAAGACCGGGAGTAACTGCAATGGCCACTTAGCTACAGTGTATATGATTTATTATAATTTACTGTGTCAAAGTCTAATAAATGTCTGCTGACAACAATTTTCACATTGGTGTACAGCATCATGTTTGATTACATTGACGTATTCCTATGATCCAAAATTTGGTCAGCCAAGCTGTCAAGCTGACCAGCCATATGCCTTAGCTGGGCAGCCACCCACTGGGCACATTACTGTTTTATTTTTTTTTTAATTTGTTTGCTTTACTTTTTAACTGACTCTTCTTGTCTCTTGACTCTTCTCTCAAGTGCCACAATCCCTGTTTCCCTTTTTACAAGCTCCTCCTTGTCTTCTGCTAACTGTATGGCCATCGCAGTTTCTTCCAGTCTTGTCGCATTCTTCCTTTTGCTGTCTGTTTCCTTTCTAGCCGTTTTAGGGGGATTTGCCGGTCTCTTTCCTTTTGAGTTTTTGTTTAAATCTCTAAAAATAAAATCATTAAAAAGAAAAATTAAAAACATTAAATCCCTAAAAATTTCATGTAGGTAAGGAAAATTCTAAACTATGGTAACATAACTTATAAAACCTTTTAATATAATTCAAACATATTTGTCCACTTCCTTCCCTTTCCCTACCTGCAAGACCCTTGAACTAAAAACACCCACACCAGTAAATTTTCTCAATTTTGAGGTCTACTATCACCCAGGTGGTTAACAAATATATACATTTATATAATCCTCTCTTTTTTGACGGGGCGGGAGGGGGGAGGGGTGGGGGGTTTGTTGTTTTGGTGTGCTGATTGAATTTTTAAGCCTTCTTTGAATTGAACTAATATGAAATCTCATTTGCATCCTTGACAAGCATGAAGAAGAGAAAGTTGAAAACACATCACCTATAGTTTTTCTTACATAGGTCTACTGTCACTGAATTGATGTGTTTTTTTGAACTATTGCTATGCTTATTTGACTTTTTGATTTTTAATGAACCATAGGACTTCTAGATTTTTATAACTTTACCAACGGACCACTAATCTGCATCATTGACAAGAAGGAAGTGGAACTATGTCCAAGAAAAAGCTACATTATTGGGCAGCTGTTGCCAAATATGATTACAAAGACAAACAATGGATAAGTGGGCAATAGATTTTTAAATGCATGTAAGCCTGTTACCATTATTTGTAATACATGGATACTTATTAGTTTCACTTGTACTTTCTGTCTACTCTAAATATGGACAAGGCTCCCATAAAACCTTCTCCCCTCCCCTCTCCTCTTATCTGTCCCATTGGAATAAAACCTTTCATCTATAGTTATTCTTACAAATTATTGAGGTCTACTGTCACTGAATTGATGTGTGGTTTTTGAACTGATTGTGTGGTTATTGAACTTTTGATTTTTCATTGAATTGAACATAACTCAATATTCCTTGTCAAAATGAACTTTGAATTTCATTGGTTCAAAGGAGACAATGTTATCTGAACTTAATGTATGGGTCAATTAGCGCTGATAGATAACCTCCAGGAATTTGCAAATATATATATATTTTTTTACTTTATGTTCTCCTCCCCAACCTTGGACACAGAAAAAGACAATTCCCCACCCTTAAATATTTGGCACCAAGTAACATAACTGAAATAACTGGTAAATAATTATATGATGTACAAATGACATTGTCAGCCATAAAGAGTTTTCAAAGTCCATTTGGCCTTCCATGTGTCCTTTGATAACCCAAAGAGGACTTCAAAACAAGGTAAGAACATCAGTCATGCCACTTGTCTGTGGCTTGTGGCATACCGTTTGTTCTTACCACAATTTGATGTCACAGGTGCATAATTATAGTGCAAATGTATAAAAAGCCTTAACCCATGAGCACCCAAGTGGTGAGAGTACAGATGAGGTAAAGGGTGAAGGGGTTGTTTCTTTCAATACTTGAAAAATAATGTCATTCGCAATAATGCTATTTAATTTATTGTTTAGATGGCTTGACATCAATAACTTCAACAACTGTCTCACACTAGCAATATGAACCAGGCCACGCAGATACATTTTCTGACTCAAGCCCCTCCTCAAGCCTGCACTGGCAGGACAACATGATATGAAATGCATTTCAGATAAGAGAATTACTATAGCTATTTATTAATTGAACGTCATTTGCGTCTTTATTAAAGAACTACGAAGCACAAAACCTACTTATTATTCTAAAGCCCATATTAAAGGTACTCACGTCGGCAGAAAAGAACTGGAAATGAAGATAACTATATTTACTCACCTGGAAGATTACGAGTCTCTTACAACGAAGACAATTAGAGCAGCTTCAATGATACAAGCTTTCAACACTTCACGTCGAGAGATAATTAGGTTCCCGATGTTAACACTGCAAACTATGACTGACGATGTTTCCTCCATTGTGTTGCACACGGGATAGGCTATTAAAATTTCAGCTTTCGAACGATCAGAAGCCACAAGAGCCAAAAGTCTGAACGCCACTCGTTTTGAGAGTGTGAAATTTTCGCCATGACACGACGCTTAGCTGTCTCGTATTTTCCGTCAAAACAATAGAAAAAATGACTCCTTTGGAAAACCCTTGCTCATGAAGTCGAAGCAATATCTTTACAACATCTTTCATATCCACAGTTCACAATTCCTGATACTGATGGCTCAAAAATCCGAAGAAATCATGCCCGACCCGGACGCCATCATTTGACTTCGCCGAGACAGACTGCTGGGCGCCAATTTGACCGGATGCGACGTCAACTTTTGTTGGATGATTCTGATACGAAAATTTGACGAGTCTTCTCCCCCGCCCCTGGGCGATGTTGAGTATGATTTCAAAAGAGAATGAATTATTTTTACAGAATTTCTGTGAAAATAATTCGGCTTGCCGAGGGAAAGTCCCTTTGATTTTTTTTCTCATTAATAAGCGGAAGTTAAAGCTGAGGGAAAGTCCCTTTGAATTTTTTTTGGAATTTTTTTTCATGACCTTGGGATTTTTATTTTTTTTCGTGACCTTGGGATTTTTTTAGGGTAATTTCGCTAGGAGAATTGGGACAGTAGACGGCGAGTTTCGAGATTGTCTCAATTCTCTCCTTTTTCTACTACTCGTATCTTCTAACTTTTTATGCTTTTATTAGTTCCATAAACTAGCAATAATCAAAGATTAGGGAGTGCGTTCGATAATGTAGATTTCAGGCCTTCCCTCGTTTATGATGTCATCCAGCCCCGCAGAGAGATCTGCGAGGGATGCTAGGTACGCGTCTCAAAGTCCATACATTCGTTCATTCATTCCGGCAATCAACGCTGTCTCGACTCCAATTCGTATAAGGACTGCGTTCTTCCTACTTGGAAGGCAACTAAAAAAGCAGTAAAAATTAGCCAAGTAGTCAGCCCAACTAGGAGATCAAGTGTAATCGTCAACGGTGTTGGGATTTCGAATCAAAGTTTAAAAGACTATTTATCTAATCGACAAAGTTTTATCGATAATGTCATATCACATGACAATCAAGTAATTTGGTCTTTTCAGCTGCCATTTTGGACACGCCATCTTGGACTCTCGCGTCTCAGAAACCAACGAAAT
>NW_028145662.1:0-20000 GCF_977016875.1 Pavona decussata | reverse complement strand
AGGAAATGCCTCAACATTGTTGTTGGATTCTTCAAGAGACATTGGTCCTTCCAGATCTTCTCCATAAAACTTTGTCCTCGGTGTCATCATCAGTCCTGCTATTAGCAAGCGGATTGTGTGGATTCATCATTCCATTCAACCACATCTGATCTGGGGTCCAATTGTGTTCTGTTTAGGCAGGATGTTCATTGAAAGAGATCATCCATTCACGCAAAGCATTATTTATCCTTGCTGAGTAGACATGCTGTAAGGTAAACAAGTGAATGGGGTTTTCTATATCCAAAAGTCCACTTTGTTCCATTGCATAAAAGATGTAATAAAACACGTGAAAAAAGCATCTGAAAACATCCCTCCAGAACCTTTCGATTCTCTGGTTTCTTGTCGATGAACCAGCTATAAAACTACCTCTACGCTCACCACGAACTGCTACCATTGCATCACATACTGAGATGTTCTCCACGCCACTACTCCCACAGTCCACCATCTCGTTATACAGCACTTTCAAAGAGACTGGGAACAGTGGCAGCAAGGTTATTTGTGCTGCAATGAAGGAAAATTATTCTCCTTGAATAACCATCGATGCAAAATCCCCAATAGACTTTCCCGCAGCCGTTCTGTATCTCGTCACGCAAAGCTCCTCCCCACAGTGGAGGAGCGTTGCGTGACGAGAAATAGAACGGCTGCGAGGGAGACTTAATCCTGGGCAACGAATCAGTGAGTGATGGCCATCCGAACTGCCACAAGTTTGGCTAAGGGACAAAGTATACTCTTCGAAAAACTAAAGCCTCAACGCTGTGTTCCTTGGATCCACTCTGTTTAGGCTCTCTCTGATCCACCTTCTCTGCATTGTGTATCCCATTGCTCTCTCCTCGCAAATAAGGCTCGCCCGTGGTTGACCCATGACGTGAAATGGATCACGTATTATATGAATATCGTCCATTTGTTCGATTCATTGGTGATGCTACTGAACAGAGATAGATGCTTGAGTCCAAAAAATGCACTTGACGCATAATTGTCCAGCGAGAGACTAAATATTCTAGCATTTTAAATCAGTTTCGTCTGTGACTGTCTGCTAACTGACCTGTTAATCTTACTGTTCTCTACAGGAGATCTACATGAGTTAAAACCTCTATCCTGTTTAAAACATGCTGAAAGAAATTTTTGATCTCTGAATCCTCTGATTCCGCCATCTTTGTTCTAGGGTTCGAGTAATATCCAGTACTCCGCGGATTTCATTTCTCGTCCCAGTCCCCAAGTTTGAATGAATGAGTGCGAACATTGAATGAATATGCACGGATTGAATTGAATGGATATGTACGGATTGAATTGATGGATATACCCGGGGAAATTGAATGAATATGAACGGATTGAATTGATGGATATACCCGGGGAAATTGAATGAATATGAACGGATTGAAATGAATGGATATACCCGGAGAAATTGAATGAATATGAACGGATTGAATTGAATGGATACATACGGATTGAATCGAATGAATATGTACTGATTGAATTGAATGAATATGAACGGATTGAATTGAATAAATATTGCACGAATAAATTGAATGCATACGAACGGATTGAATTGAATAATTAAAAAAAATTAAATTGAATGAAAACTTTTTGGTAAAATGAACTGAATGAAATTTGGAGGATTAAATTGAATCAATATAAAAATATTAAATAAATATAAGGATTAAATTAAATAAATATAGTGATATTGAATATTGCTACATTTGGCTTGCCATAGTCAGGAGTCATCAAAGTTTTCATTTCATAAATTCCAACGTAAATCGTCGAAAGCGTATCCTAGAAGCGTATCCTAGAACAAATCAAAGTAAAAATCAAATTTTACGAAAGCTGCGGGAAAGTTAACAGTAAAGAAACTGAACTCTGGGCTCATTTCCGTGGCGTAAATACCTTTCCAAATTGCCCGATTTGGCGAAGTATTGAGAACTTTGTCGACTGTTTTCATTCAAAAGCAGTGAATGTCTGACGTATTTTCAATATTCCCTCGATTTGTTATTAATGTAGGATATCATAGTTTTTTTTTATGTAAGGTATCATGGTTCCCTTGGAAATCGAGTATAATTTCATTGTCATTTTTGTTGGCTCGCTCGACCAACTTATGATATACGGTGCTGCTTATTAAATGCTCTTCAATGTAGTTCACACTTTTGTTCTTTTTGTGTGCTGGCTTTATTTTGATGAAAATGAAATCACCTTTTAATTTTAAATTTGCTTTAAACAAACGCTTACAGTCGAACCAGGTCAAGCGTACCCCCCTAGACTCTATTAATGGTCGGTTATTTGAAAATTGAACCCATTAGTCGTTTCAAAGAATGCATTCATTCATTCATTGTTAGCGCGGATCAATGTTCAAATTAAAATTCGATTCTTTTTGGCTTTTAATTTGAACATTGATACGCGCTAACAGTAAAAAAAATAAACTGTAAAATTTAAACTACAGTACATTTGAAACAGCTCGTTCGTTCAAACTGTTCCTGCATGTTGTTGACACGTTCATATAATTCATTATGCAAATTTGGTCATGGCAAAAACCCAAAGTCAAGCGCTTGCAAATGAGTCGGGCTGAAAAATTCCAATTTATCTTTCATGTATAGCATTACCCACCTTGTAGCATGAAAAAGTATGGTATACATTTCACCAGACTTTTCATCATATCGCGAAGAATAGCGCAACACATGTGCCGAAGGTCATTGCCATTGTCGAAGGTCAACTGAAATGAACATCTTTTACTGAAGTTCGCATACTTTTCGCTAAATTAATTTGCATATACCTCAAAAAGGGAACTGCTTATTATGATAAAACGCTCCCGATCCTTTTTCATTTTTTGAATAACTAACGGAATAAACGCCAGTGTATAAACGTAAAATGTCCATTTAGTGATCATTATATTAGTGAGTTTAAACTTACCCGACAGGACCAACTTACACGGTGCCCGATTGAAAATGGCGAATTTTCTTTCTGACAGTACGCGTTGACTGCTGCAAATCACGAGAAATCTGCTTTTTGGAAAATCCACTGTTATATAAATCAAGAATTTCCGCTCTGAATATGTTGAGCGGAGTTTTCCGGCGGGCTTTCTGGTTTTCTGGTTTCATGCATTGTTCGTATAATCCAATCAGGAATCGAATTTTGATTTGAATACTTGAAACGACTAACGGGTTCAGTTTTCAAATAATAGATTCATTAATAGAATCTAGGGGGGTACGCTTGACCAGGTTCGACTGTAACGAACTTTTTTCAGAGAAAAATGTACACATCTTACCCTTTGCTAGCCTCCTTACCCTTTGCCGTTATATCCTATTGTTTTAATAACTTGTGTTTGTTATTGGTCAAGATGGTTAAATACATGCTAAAATTAGAAATATATACGAGAAAAATTATTAATACAATCAATCAATACAATTTTTTTCCTTCAAAATTTTGTTTTGTTTCTTAAAATCAGTAGGCGATGAAACGCCCCGCGAAACAAACGCGGGCCGCCGCACAGCTTGACTGACACTTGAGCGTACCAATCGCATTTGCTGTCTTGTGGTGCTGCGTAGGGACGGACGGACGAAGGTGACGTCATAACCAACCCCAAATTTCAGGCATCAATGCATTACAAATTTTTCTTTACCATTGGCCCCTGCTACAATTTACTACGGCTTTGCTATCGTTACGTAAACACCAAGAACAGCTTACCTTCGGCAATAAATAGCAGTTCTTTGTGCTGAAATTTTGTTAAGTTATCAATCCATTGCATTCATTGTTCCGTTTCTTTAAATCGAAATTATGCTTTATTAGTAAAATAATTTAATGCATTGGTTGTGGGTTTTGTTATTGAGATAAACGTTGCTAAATTCTGCAGTAAATTCTAGCTCAGTGTTTCTAGCCGGCCGTTTAAAATTTGGATCTTTTTAACTCTTAAATATGCCCTTTCAACTGAAGGCAAAATTAATTAACTTTTGAGTCTATCACCTTCTAATGGTACTCTTTAACATGCTACAAATGAAATTCCCTAGTAGTTGTTAAAACCGCTTTCATTCACTTTGCTGATAAGCACATTAGGTGTGCAACCTCTGGATGCGACACAAGGCTTTTAATTCTCAGAATCTAGTAAACTCGAATTACACGTTAAATTTTACAAAATTATAAATAAAGTAGAATAAAGACGTAAATGTCCTTGACCGAGCACGACGAGGTTGCTTTCAAAATTGACAACTATTCGGTTTCAAAAACCAAGACGCTGCCTCCACGTGCTTACATTTCTCGAGTTTCTGCGAGGTACGACGAACATTTTGTCCTTCTCGAACTCTTCTCAGTGTTTTCTGCCGCCATAAGGTGCATCAAAATTAAAAGCGCTGAAGAAAAGGAAAGGAAAACTTACTTTTACGGCGGAACGGTTTGCTCTTCGCCGGTCACGTGCACCGTACAAAGTGATTGGGGGAGAAAAATCTTAGGATACAATTGCAAATTCAAATCAAAGTCCTGTACGCATCGTGTTGCCTATGTAAAAAAAAAATGTTCATCAAAATTTCAAAAATTGAATTGAAATTGCAAGTTTGGAATGATTTAAACACAGCCTCTACATTGGACAAGAAACGTATCCGGAGTCCTTTTGTACTTATCAGTTAATCTTGGCGATGGACAGTATATTTCCCAGTACAGAGGAAGATCATTGCAGCCTCTTGTTTCTGCAAGGACGAAATGAAGAGGAGTGCGCAACAAAGTAGTAGCCTATTCCTTCCGGTACTCCATCATTTTTTTTCAGAGGTTTAAGTCATGCGCCATTTCAAGCAAAAAAGCATCGACTCAACATCAACTTTAGCAGGTGCATGCACGCCATGATGCCTGCGATGCTGCAACTGTATGTTAGGAAACAATGCCAATATTATATAAACTGTTGAAACTATTTCCTTTAGACGCCATATTTTACTTTTCGGACATTCATCAACTCTCTTACAGTCTTCAGGCTTGCTTGAGAAGAGGAGAAACAGGCGCAACGGTATAAATACCTTTTTATGAAAGCTCGCCAATAGCTAATTCCTCTAACGATTAGTTTTTCCATGCACTTTAGTGGGTGTGATTGACACATAAAAGAAAGGCCTGGTACAGCAAAAGTCGGTGTTGTGCCTGTTGGCGCCGAGGCAATTCAAGACGACGAAGAATCGCCCAGAATCTTCAAGAAGAATATGGCACAGTTTAAAGCAGTTTTTCTGTTTCTTCTTTTCGCCGCATGGGTTGTCGGGCTTGATGCTAGTGGTACGTGTTTGTTCTTAGTACTGTAATATATTGCACCGGCACAACTTGCTTGTCTACGCAGTTAACACTGTATTTTATAAATTTATTTGAATGCCTAACGTTATAGAGCCCATTCCTTTAGAATTTTCACGCTATGTTAAGAGGGAGTACATTTGCACAACAATCACGTAGATTTGAACTGACGTTCACTTCCAGTTTAATTACCTCAAAACTGCTCTGCAGGGGTTTCATGTTATTTAGTGCGTGAAGGGACAAAAAGCATACTATTTTTCTCGCTCCCTGAAATGCCGAAGTAATACAATTATATGCGATGTTGGAATGAATACTATCCTAGCTGTCAACGTGACTATGTTTAAGTTTTACTAAATTCAAATAAAACCGAAATGGCTTTGTTTAAACGTGTTATGGAAATACGTCATTAGCATACCAGGCTTCAGTATAGGGATTGTGCAGAGTAATTACCTCTTCTGGACACCGTATTTACACAGAATTCTCATTTACACGTCTTTTCCAGGTATTGACGGTATATTGTAAATTCGGTCGCATTTATTTTTCAGTCAATTTGTTTGCAACTTTTTTGATGCTGAGATTTTTATTCAATTATAGTTCTCCAGTGGTTTCGTTACGGTACGATATTTCGAAAACTTTATACATTTAAAAGATAGTCTGTTATATCGTCTACATGATGATGTTAATATTATGGGATACATATGCAAGTGGCGCTGTTGGACACCAGATGACGTCATCCAACACGGTGAACATTTTCAGATTTTTTATTTTATTCACTTTAATTTTCGTTTTTGTTATTGCCCCGAAATTTAAAGTTGTACCTAGAAAATACACTTTACGACAGGTAAGGATGTTAAAGATGCTTAAATGCATCTTTATGTTGCTTTACCGCTACTTCTGGCTCAGAATATGGCTCTGACAGCTTACAATATTGACATTTTAATATACCGTTAAAATTTAAAACCACACCTCACTTGTCATTTGATATCTCCTATAAATATAAGCCGATCTTCACCAAATTTACAGGAAATGTGCTCGAATATAAACAAATAGAAACTGAAGGTCCCCCCTTGTATTTCCGAGGGTTCAGCTAATCCTGGTTTAACGTGAACTTCGATTTGAGTTAATTACTAATCAGGCTTTTTTACAGTAAACTTTCGAACAGCCGGGCCCTGATCTGTACACGGGATACGGGAACGTTGAGTCTTGGAAGTTCCTACTTGTTCTTCTTCTTGTTCTTCTTCTTGTTGTTGTTGTTCTTCTTCTTCTTCTTCTTCTGCTTCTGCTTCTGCTTCTGCTTCTGCTTCTGCTTCTGCTGCTGCTCCTGCTGCTGTTGCTGCTGCTTCTTCTTCTTCTTCTTCTTCTTCTTCTTCTTCTTCTTCTTCTTCTTCTTCTTCTTCTTCTTCTTCTTCTTCTTCTTCTTTTTCTACATTTCCCAAAATTTGATCGGGCGCGTTTTGCTGCCCTTGATTGAATGAGACTTCACCAAATTTTGAAGATTGTTTTCAGTTCGCCGAAGCGCTTGACTTGCGCTTTTTGGAGTTTTTGAATAGTCTTTGACTCCTGTTTTTCGCTGATTTTAAGTTTTGTTAGCTGTTCCTATATTCCAAAAGGAACGTTCCTCTAGTATGGATTGTTCCTCGCTTTTGTGTTCCTATTGACTATAAGAGGACCAGATGTTATACAAGGTAGGAACAAAACGTTCACTCTAGTGTAAAAGAGGAATATTTCGTTCCGAGTTCTAAATTGTAAATGCAACATATTGTTCTCAAATTGCTAAATTAGGACTGTTTTGTTCCGAGTTCCTATCTGTGCATGGAACACATTGTTCCGAAATTGATAAATAAGGACTGTTTTGTTCCGAGTTCCTATCTGTAAATTGAACACATTGTTCCCAAATTGGTCATTTAGGACTGTTTTGTTCCGAGTTCCTTTCTATTGATGGAACACATTATTCCCAGATTGGTCATTTAGGAATGTTTTGTTCCGAGTTCCTATCTGTAAATGGAACACATTGTTCCGAAATTGATAAATAAGGACTGTTTTGTTCCTAGTTCCCAAATGTAAATGGAACATATTGTTCTCAAATTGATAAATTAGGACTGTTTTGTTCCGAGTTCGAATCTGTAAATGGAACACATTGTTCCCAAATTGCTAGATAAGGACTGTTTTGTTCCGAGTTCCTATCTGTTGATGGAACACATTGTTCCCAAATTGGTCATTTAGGACTGTTTTGTTACGAGTTCCTCTCTGTGAATAGAACATACTGTTCCCAAATTGGTCGTTTGAGAACAGATTTTGGACCATTTTTCTACGCATTCCCATTTTGTTCCCAAATTAAGGTGGCCTTTGGGAATGAGGCAAACAATAAGGCGTGCTCAGACCTGCTTGGGCGAGTTTGGTGGCATGTCACTGTCATGAATTTTGCACAATAGTAATGAGGGCGGGCAAGTAAGGGCACGATTTGGCAACTACAAACATATATGCAATTCCTTTGCTCGTCATCGGCTCCTCGGTTATGGTTCAGATTTAAAGGAGATCGTGTTGACTAAATGCGCTTAAAAGGCAAAATGAGCAAGAAGTGTAAAGTCGATTGGTCGGATATCGATGGAGCGTCGCCCAAACCGAAACGGCTTCACTTGGAAAAAGATGAAACAGACAGCTTGCACCACTGCCCAATACAAGAGTGTGACCATGATGGATTTCAAAGTCAAAGAGGGTGCAGAAAACATGTTTATAACAAGCACAGTTGGTTCTTTTATTTTGATGAAAAGCCCAGTTCGAAAGAAATCACAGATTAATTCGCGAAATGTTCCGATGGTGAAACCAATTCAAGATAAACAACCGAGTGCACAAAGCATGCCGTAAAGTTACTTCCTTCATTTTCATTATCGTGTGAGATTGCCGAGGTATTCAAGAAATGGTTGAATGGAAGTGGCGGCGGTTACAAGAAGGATCGCGCAGCGCAACAAATAGTTACAAGATGCTTTAAGTTTCTTAGATTTTGTTGTGAAGACGAGGAAGAGTTGACTTTTGACGTGGTGGACTTCAGTTTATGTTCTCCAAATTTGTTGTTTAAGTTTATCGCCTACTTACAAGACGAATGCAAGCTCGGTCATGGTGGGCGTTTAGGCTACATAGACGTTATTTCCGAAATGATCGACGTCAGAAAACTTCACGGTGGATCAGAGGCAGTCTTTCAAAAGTTCTCTGCAACATAGTTGTACCTCAAAAGAGCGAGAAAGACAGTTGCAAAGATGATGCAATTGCAGTGGACACAAGACTTAGACATTGAAACGCTGGAAGCAAGAGGCCACTGGGCAACAATGGAGGAGTTTTTGGAGGTCGTGAAATTCCATCTGCCGCGCTACGAAAATACCGTGAAGATTTGCAAATCGAGTCCAGCTCAAGTTAATCCCTCGGACTTGACATTTGCCTCGAAATTTGTAGCCATGTATCTGTTCATCAAAGTGAAGGGGTCACGTCCTATGACTTATCAATATTTGACGGTGGACATGATTGATACAGCTAAGGAGAGGGGTAGATTCATTGATCAGAAAACGTTCAAGACTGCCGGAAAGTATGGATTTGACTCGTTGATTCTTTCCTATGCAAACATGCAAGTGCTCAATGGCTACATCTCGTACGTTAGACCTTTGCTTAAACCCAAGTGTGATTTCGTTCTCGTCAACAGAAATGGAGGCCAGCACGGTAAATTGGGCGAGATCATGAGCAAACTGGTGTTTGATGCAATTGGAAAGTACATCCATCCCACGCGTTATCGCCAAATTGTTGGAACGCAAAGCCTCAATCAGCTCACTAGCGAAGAGCAGAGGATTTTGTCCGAAGACCAAAAACACAGCTCCGATTTGCTAAAGTTCACTATCAAAAACAACGATCCAGAGTCAAAAATGAAAACTCCTCCCCCAAAAAGGACGCCCTGCCTAAAAGAATCTTGCCCTCTCAGAGGAACATTCGTCATGTTTTGAAATTCAAGAGGACTATTTTCTAAAGGAAGGGATAGCTAAGTACGGGTTTGGACAGTGGACTGCTATTCTGAGAGATCCTGAGTTCAAGTTTCAAGAGGGAAGAACTGCGGACTCTCTGAAGAAAAGGGCTGGAATGAAAATGCCGCTGGCTTGACACTAGAGGGACTTATACCCGCATAAAAACGCTTACATGCCACCAATGATATAGGTAAGTAGGGAAAAAATTGGTAAATAAACGCAATGGAGGGGGAACGTAACCCCAACAAAGAAAATTCAGAACACAATAGAGTGAAATAGAGGGGAAAAACCGGGAACCGGTGGATTATATAGGCTTACCTTGAAAGAACAAAAGCACGTCTTAATCCGCTGCTGAACCGAGACGAATGACTATGGTATGATCATATTGATCATATGACTGAAACAAGCACCTAAAGGGGGCTATACGTTATTCCAATTACTTCTTCCCCAAGACCCAGGACCACTCAATCCAATTGATTACTAACAAAGGTGGGAAAAGGCATAAAAATTCTATTTGCGGGCAAATATTTTATTATTTTTTTTGGCATATCTGCTACTTTGAAAGCTTAACGTGCTTTCTCGTAAAGTAAAGCCCAACAACAGTCATTGAAGCAAAATGCTTGCTTTTCATCAAACTGAACTGCCACAGAAATTTAACGATTTTGCTCTTCCTTGATTATGTTACCAGACGAAATCGAAAAAAATTAGATACAAAGCAGCGCAAAAGAGGCCTCGACAACCCAATAAACTTGATATTGCATACATTGTCTTGTAAAATCCATGTCAGTAGTCACAAAATTGCATGTTTACGTTGACGTCAAATCCTTGAGAACCACGACCATTCATTTCTCCTGATTGCCTTTAGCGACATAACACTTGTTCGAAATAGATCTGCTCTCTAAATGACATTAATTCAGATGCCCAATCAATGCAGTCAAAGCTCTCATACAATCCAGGTAATGGCGCTGTTTCCTAACAATAATTCAAAGGAACGACCGACAGATATGCTGCATTTTGTGTCAGTATTTAGGACCGAACGTAATAATGAAGACCAGAAATGATTGTCATCGTCAAACTTGTTTACAAAAACTCTTTGTTCTGTGTTTTTCGCGGCTGCTTTTTGCCCTTTGAGACTGAAAGATGCTTGCAATCGTAATCAAAGTAATTCCGTGATAGATACGTGGTCGGCAGAAAATATTTACGTTAATAAGTTGTCTGCATGTCTGGCTAATATATATATTTAGCCAAGCCTAAAAGCGGAGCTCCACAATAGAACTCTGCTTATTGTATGAACATAATAACCTTATGAGTTCCTCATCAATTCTGCAGTTATATAGTACATTTTTAATGCATATGCAGCTAACAACAACAGAGGGCAAAATTACTGAATGCTGATTTGTTGTAACAGAGGGCAGTTTTTCGTAATTTTCCTTTCACCGAGGGCAAAATCAGTTTCTCCTGATTGATCGAGCGGCGAAAATACTCGCCCCTGATTGTATGAGCACGACAGTTTTACATTTTGTTGGTTTCTGCATTTTGTGTCCAAAAAAACAAGTCCTTTGAGGTTCTTTCGAAGTTCGACTCTTTAAGCCGGGTTGTTTGTATCAAAAATACATGGAAATCAAGTGCTGCAGCTAGGAAGGAAATTCCTAAAGGTTAATTTTGGTGTCTCTCACAAGAAACAGCAAAACATTATTTGTGTCAAAAGCTAAAGACTTGGATCGGATTGTTTTAATTTTGTTTGGTTGAGAAACTGAAATCAGTCATGGCGTCCAAGTGCTTTCAACGAACGATAACCGAGCATGAAAGTGTTCTTTTAATAAGAGGAAGGAGCAGGAAGAAATTACTCCGCAAGTTCCTTCTTTGGATCCATCGTTTGCTATTTTTATCGATCCGCTATGTTCGTGTGATTTCCAAGCGGTAGGAAGCTTCACAGCGCAGGTGAACAATTAATTGATGCCTAACATTTGATATATCGTTGTTAGTTTGCTCCTGAATTAAACTTGTATTCTCTCTTAATTACATGTGTATAATGGGAACTGTTCTCGTCGGTTTTGTTTGTTTTGTACGCTACGAAAAAAATAAATAATTTGTTGGTTTGCTTGCGCCTTCGATGAGTGTTTTACTGACTGTTTTACGAAGTTCCTTGATAGTTTTAGGAACATTTTGCCTCCTGTGTTATAAAAGCGGAATTTGAATGGCTCAAAATGATATTTTCTGTTTTTATTATTGTTTTTAGTTTTTAAGATGATCGAGGCAAAACGGTTTGTGAACAGCCAACGCGCGCTACCGGCACTGTCACTGTCTAGTAAAATTTGCTTATCAAGAAGGCCGTACGCTATAAAACTCAGAGAAAATGGATGCACTAACCAAAAGACACACTTCAGATATATCTTTGAGTAATAAATGAAAAAAGCACTGTGATAATTCATAGCAATAAGTACAGAAATAAACTAAACAACGATCTTTGAAAAATTCACAAAAAACAAGCGAATGAATGTTTTGCGTAAACTTTGTTTTGATGAAAATGAAATCACACTTTAATTTTACATTCGCTTTTAACGTTCTTTGAAAAGACTTTCAGTGAAAATTACTCACACATCTTAATCTTTGCGGTTATATCCTACTGTTTTAAGTATTTTTGTTTGTTCTCTGTCAAGATTGTCAGAAATAAATGCTAAAATTAGAAATATATGCGAGAAAAACTTGTCAGTAGTTTATGCCAACGATACAATGTTGGGAGATCTAGACGTTTGTTTGACTGACTATTTTAGCTCAGAATCAATTTTTTTTAAATGAAGCAAAATGGGATGAGATTAGAAAATAAAACTCCAAGGGAAATAACGAACATGGACCGAAAAATTAGCTCAAAAGGCTGCTCTGAGGTTAAACAAGTTGCAGCGGTGTCAACAGTACAAGAAAAAAATATCTTGCAAAAACAGCAAAGTTTTGTCAACAAAATCACATGAATATACTTGCCTCTTTGGAGAATAACCAGTCCTTTTATTCCATTGCTGATTTTTTCGTTCGTTTACAACGTTAAGTTTCACTTCAAGAGGAAAAATCCATCGCATCTTAATTTCATTTCATCGCGCCGGATTAGAGTGAAATAATTTCTCTTCAAGATTCGGCCGCTGTTTATGAAGTGCCGCCTCTAAAAGCTGCTAAAAGAATCGATTTGTTTCTCCCGCCGCAATCCACCTTGCTCTTTCTCCCACTGTTTGACGGCAAAATTGGACGAGATCAGAAAATAAAACTCCAAGGGAAATAATCAACATGGACCGAAAAAATGACTGAGTTCAAAATACTGTTCTGAAGTTAGCAGTGTTAGCTTAAGCTCAAGTTAAACGGCGTGTCAAAACTGCAAGAAAACAATATCTTGCAAACCAGCAAACTGGCAAAGTTTTGTCAACAAAATTGCATGAATGTACTCGCCTCTTCTGAGAATAACAAGTCCCTTTATTCCATTGCTGGTTTCTCCGTTCGTTTTACAACGTTAAGTGAGCGAAACGTTTCACTTCAAGAGGAAAAATCCAACGTTTCGTGGCGCCGGATCGGAGTAAAATGATTTCACTTCCAGATTCTGATGATGTGCCAGTCGATTTGTTTCTCCCGCCGCTAGTTGCCTTGCTCTTTCTCCTGCTGTTGGTCACATATAAAAATTGACTTTCTAACTTGTCGTCTTCAAAATTATTTTTTTTTCCCAAATTGCTAGATAAGGACTGTTTTGTTCCGAGTTCCTATCTGTTGATGGAACACATTGTTCCCAAATTGGTCATTTAGGACTGTTTTGTTACGAGTTCCTCTCTGTGAATAGAACATACTGTTCCCAAATTGGTCGTTTGAGAACAGATTTTGGACCATTTTTCTACGCATTCCCATTTTGTTCCCAAATTAAGGTGGCCTTTGGGAATGAGGCAAACAATAAGGCGTGCTCAGACCTGCTTGGGCGAGTTTGGTGGCATGTCACTGTCATGAATTTTGCACAATAGTAATGAGGGCGGGCAAGTAAGGGCACGATTTGGCAACTACAAACATATATGCAATTCCTTTGCTCGTCATCGGCTCCTCGGTTATGGTTCAGATTTAAAGGAGATCGTGTTGACTAAATGCGCTTAAAAGGCAAAATGAGCAAGAAGTGTAAAGTCGATTGGTCGGATATCGATGGAGCGTCGCCCAAACCGAAACGGCTTCACTTGGAAAAAGATGAAACAGACAGCTTGCACCACTGCCCAATACAAGAGTGTGACCATGATGGATTTCAAAGTCAAAGAGGGTGCAGAAAACATGTTTATAACAAGCACAGTTGGTTCTTTTATTTTGATGAAAAGCCCAGTTCGAAAGAAATCACAGATTAATTCGCGAAATGTTCCGATGGTGAAACCAATTCAAGATAAACAACCGAGTGCACAAAGCATGCCGTAAAGTTACTTCCTTCATTTTCATTATCGTGTGAGATTGCCGAGGTATTCAAGAAATGGTTGAATGGAAGTGGCGGCGGTTACAAGAAGGATCGCGCAGCGCAACAAATAGTTACAAGATGCTTTAAGTTTCTTAGATTTTGTTGCGAAGACGAGGAAGAGTTGACTTTTGACGTGGTGGACTTCAGTTTATGTTCTCCAAATTTGTTGTTTAAGTTTATCGCCTACTTACAAGACGAATGCAAGCTCGGTCATGGTGGGCGTTTAGGCTACATAGACGTTATTTCCGAAATGATCGACGTCAGAAAACTTCACGGTGGATCAGAGGCAGTCTTTCAAAAGTTCTCTGCAACATAGTTGTACCTCAAAAGAGCGAGAAAGACAGTTGCAAAGATGATGCAATTGCAGTGGACACAAGACTTAGACATTGAAACGCTGGAAGCAAGAGGCCACTGGGCAACAATGGAGGAGTTTTTGGAGGTCGTGAAATTCCATCTGCCGCGCTACGAAAATACCGTGAAGATTTGCAAATCGAGTCCAGCTCAAGTTAATCCCTCGGACTTGACATTTGCCTCGAAATTTGTAGCCATGTATCTGTTCATCAAAGTGAAGGGGTCACGTCCTATGACTTATCAATATTTGACGGTGGACATGATTGATACAGCTAAGGAGAGGGGTAGATTCATTGATCAGAAAACGTTCAAGACTGCCGGAAAGTATGGATTTGACTCGTTGATTCTTTCCTATGCAAACATGCAAGTGCTCAATGGCTACATCTCGTACGTTAGACCTTTGCTTAAACCCAAGTGTGATTTCGTTCTCGTCAACAGAAATGGAGGCCAGCACGGTAAATTGGGCGAGATCATGAGCAAACTGGTGTTTGATGCAATTGGAAAGTACATCCATCCCACGCGTTATCGCCAAATTGTTGGAACGCAAAGCCTCAATCAGCTCACTAGCGAAGAGCAGAGGATTTTGTCCGAAGACCAAAAACACAGCTCCGATTTGCTAAAGTTCACTATCAAAAACAACGATCCAGAGTCAAAAATGAAAACTCCTCCCCCAAAAAGGACGCCCTGCCTAAAAGAATCTTGCCCTCTCAGAGGAACATTCGTCATGTTTTGAAATTCAAGAGGACTATTTTCTAAAGGAAGGGATAGCTAAGTACGGGTTTGGACAGTGGACTGCTATTCTGAGAGATCCTGAGTTCAAGTTTCAAGAGGGAAGAACTGCGGACTCTCTGAAGAAAAGGGCTGGAATGAAAATGCCGCTGGCTTGACACTAGAGGGACTTATACCCGCATAAAAACGCTTACATGCCACCAATGATATAGGTAAGTAGGGAAAAAATTGGTAAATAAACGCAATGGAGGGGGAACGTAACCCCAACAAAGAAAATTCAGAACACAATAGAGTGAAATAGAGGGGAAAAACCGGGAACCGGTGGATTATATAGGCTTACCTTGAAAGAACAAAAGCACGTCTTAATCCGCTGCTGAACCGAGACGAATGACTATGGTATGATCATATTGATCATATGACTGAAACAAGCACCTAAAGGGGGCTATACGTTATTCCAATTACTTCTTCCCCAAGACCCAGGACCACTCAATCCAATTGATTACTAACAAAGGTGGGAAAAGGCATAAAAATTCTATTTGCGGGCAAATATTTTATTATTTTTTTTGGCATATCTGCTACTTTGAAAGCTTAACGTGCTTTCTCGTAAAGTAAAGCCCAACAACAGTCATTGAAGCAAAATGCTTGCTTTTCATCAAACTGAACTGCCACAGAAATTTAACGATTTTGCTCTTCCTTGATTATGTTACCAGACGAAATCGAAAAAAATTAGATACAAAGCAGCGCAAAAGAGGCCTCGACAACCCAATAAACTTGATATTGCATACATTGTCTTGTAAAATCCATGTCAGTAGTCACAAAATTGCATGTTTACGTTGACGTCAAATCCTTGAGAACCACGACCATTCATTTCTCCTGATTGCCTTTAGCGACATAACACTTGTTCGAAATAGATCTGCTCTCTAAATGACATTAATTCAGATGCCCAATCAATGCAGTCAAAGCTCTCATACAATCCAGGTAATGGCGCTGTTTCCTAACAATAATTCAAAGGAACGACCGACAGATATGCTGCATTTTGTGTCAGTATTTAGGACCGAACGTAATAATGAAGACCAGAAATGATTGTCATCGTCAAACTTGTTTACAAAAACTCTTTGTTCTGTGTTTTTCGCGGCTGCTTTTTGCCCTTTGAGACTGAAAGATGCTTGCAATCGTAATCAAAGTAATTCCGTGATAGATACGTGGTCGGCAGAAAATATTTACGTTAATAAGTTGTCTGCATGTCTGGCTAATATATATATTTAGCCAAGCCTAAAAGCGGAGCTCCACAATAGAACTCTGCTTATTGTATGAACATAATAACCTTATGAGTTCCTCATCAATTCTGCAGTTATATAGTACATTTTTAATGCATATGCAGCTAACAACAACAGAGGGCAAAATTACTGAATGCTGATTTGTTGTAACAGAGGGCAGTTTTTCGTAATTTTCCTTTCACCGAGGGCAAAATCAGTTTCTCCTGATTGATCGAGCGGCGAAAATACTCGCCCCTGATTGTATGAGCACGACAGTTTTACATTTTGTTGGTTTCTGCATTTTGTGTCCAAAAAAACAAGTCCTTTGAGGTTCTTTCGAAGTTCGACTCTTTAAGCCGGGTTGTTTGTATCAAAAATACATGGAAATCAAGTGCTGCAGCTAGGAAGGAAATTCCTAAAGGTTAATTTTGGTGTCTCTCACAAGAAACAGCAAAACATTATTTGTGTCAAAAGCTAAAGACTTGGATCGGATTGTTTTAATTTTGTTTGGTTGAGAAACTGAAATCAGTCATGGCGTCCAAGTGCTTTCAACGAACGATAACCGAGCATGAAAGTGTTCTTTTAATAAGAGGAAGGAGCAGGAAGAAATTACTCCGCAAGTTCCTTCTTTGGATCCATCGTTTGCTATTTTTATCGATCCGCTATGTTCGTGTGATTTCCAAGCGGTAGGAAGCTTCACAGCGCAGGTGAACAATTAATTGATGCCTAACATTTGATATATCGTTGTTAGTTTGCTCCTGAATTAAACTTGTATTCTCTCTTAATTACATGTGTATAATGGGAACTGTTCTCGTCGGTTTTGTTTGTTTTGTACGCTACGAAAAAAATAAATAATTTGTTGGTTTGCTTGCGCCTTCGATGAGTGTTTTACTGACTGTTTTACGAAGTTCCTTGATAGTTTTAGGAACATTTTGCCTCCTGTGTTATAAAAGCGGAATTTGAATGGCTCAAAATGATATTTTCTGTTTTTATTATTGTTTTTAGTTTTTAAGATGATCGAGGCAAAACGGTTTGTGAACAGCCAACGCGCGCTACCGGCACTGTCACTGTCTAGTAAAATTTGCTTATCAAGAAGGCCGTACGCTATAAAACTCAGAGAAAATGGATGCACTAACCAAAAGACACACTTCAGATATATCTTTGAGTAATAAATGAAAAAAGCACTGTGATAATTCATAGCAATAAGTACAGAAATAAACTAAACAACGATCTTTGAAAAATTCACAAAAAACAAGCGAATGAATGTTTTGCGTAAACTTTGTTTTGATGAAAATGAAATCACACTTTAATTTTACATTCGCTTTTAACGTTCTTTGAAAAGACTTTCAGTGAAAATTACTCACACATCTTAATCTTTGCGGTTATATCCTACTGTTTTAAGTATTTTTGTTTGTTCTCTGTCAAGATTGTCAGAAATAAATGCTAAAATTAGAAATATATGCGAGAAAAACTTGTCAGTAGTTTATGCCAACGATACAATGTTGGGAGATCTAGACGTTTGTTTGACTGACTATTTTAGCTCAGAATCAATTTTTTTTAAATGAAGCAAAATGGGATGAGATTAGAAAATAAAACTCCAAGGGAAATAACGAACATGGACCGAAAAATTAGCTCAAAAGGCTGCTCTGAGGTTAAACAAGTTGCAGCGGTGTCAACAGTACAAGAAAAAAATATCTTGCAAAAACAGCAAAGTTTTGTCAACAAAATCACATGAATATACTTGCCTCTTTGGAGAATAACCAGTCCTTTTATTCCATTGCTGATTTTTTCGTTCGTTTACAACGTTAAGTTTCACTTCAAGAGGAAAAATCCATCGCATCTTAATTTCATTTCATCGCGCCGGATTAGAGTGAAATAATTTCTCTTCAAGATTCGGCCGCTGTTTATGAAGTGCCGCCTCTAAAAGCTGCTAAAAGAATCGATTTGTTTCTCCCGCCGCAATCCACCTTGCTCTTTCTCCCACTGTTTGACGGCAAAATTGGACGAGATCAGAAAATAAAACTCCAAGGGAAATAATCAACATGGACCGAAAAAATGACTGAGTTCAAAATACTGTTCTGAAGTTAGCAGTGTTAGCTTAAGCTCAAGTTAAACGGCGTGTCAAAACTGCAAGAAAACAATATCTTGCAAACCAGCAAACTGGCAAAGTTTTGTCAACAAAATTGCATGAATGTACTCGCCTCTTCTGAGAATAACAAGTCCCTTTATTCCATTGCTGGTTTCTCCGTTCGTTTTACAACGTTAAGTGAGCGAAACGTTTCACTTCAAGAGGAAAAATCCAACGTTTCGTGGCGCCGGATCGGAGTAAAATGATTTCACTTCCAGATTCTGATGATGTGCCAGTCGATTTGTTTCTCCCGCCGCTAGTTGCCTTGCTCTTTCTCCTGCTGTTGGTCACATATAAAAATTGACTTTGTAACTTGTCGTCTTCAAAATTATTTTTTTTGTTTTGTTTTTTTCTCAAACGCAGTTGGCGATGCAACTTCTTGCCAGACAAACGCGGCCGGCAGCGCAGTTGGCCATGTATTTTCCCGCCGAAAAACAACCCGGGTTACAGCACATACGCTCATTTATGTAAGCCAATGTGAAACGAGACACTCAAACCCTGTGCCGCAACACGGGGTTTTTTCTGCACCCTTTCCTGTTCTTTCTCTCTTTGTTCGTCACTCATGTTTCGCCTGTTTGCTACCGCTCTCAATTGCTCTCTTTGACGTCGAACTTCGCTTCTTCGTTGCCTGTTTTCTCGATCTCTTTCTATCTCCCTTTCTTTGCTTTACATGTTTGTAGACTTATTCATAAAATGAGTTGGTGTTTTGTCGTACACGTCGTCTTCAAAATTATTATTTTTTCTATCAAACGCAGTTGGCGATGCAATTTCCTGCCAAACAAACGCGGCCAGCAGCGCAGTTGGTCATGCATTTTCCCGCCGAAAAAAACCTGATTGGCAGCACAAGGTTTGAGTGTCTCATTTCATGTTGGCTTACATGGAGGAGCGTACGTACGTACGTTGTACGGTCGGTCGGACGGAAGTGACGTCATAACCAAACCAAAATTTCTCGCACTGATGGGTTTACCAAAATCTCTTAGCTATGGGGCTCCGCCGCGCGCGCCTAAGGCGCGCGCGCGAGCTCCGCTATGACACGGCATCAAAGCGAACAAATCCAAAAACAAATTTCTGTGATGTACAAACTTTATAGATGTTTCCTGAAGGATTAACCTTTCCACGATATCCCTCAACATATGATTAACACTACTTGTGCCGTGAATGAGTAACATAAGATTCATGTATATCGCCACAAAATCCGTAAAATCCGCCTTTTCCTTGTGTGGTGAAAAGTTTTTTGACTGAAATAAATTGTTTTAAAGCTTGAGCTCTGGTGGGACTTAAGACCAACCTAAGCGTCATATCTCCGGGAAATCCGTAAAATCCGTCGTTTCCGTGTGTTTTGAAAAGGTTGTTTGACTCCAACAAATTTCATTAAAACTTGAATTGTGGTGGCAAGTAAATTCAACCAATGCTTCATATCTCCGGGAAATCCGGAAAATCCACCTTTTTAATCTGGAAATAAAAGTTTTGTTTGACTCACAAAATGTTGTTAAAGTAAAGCTTGAACTCTAGTAGAACGTAAGTTCAACTTAACCTTCATGTCTCCGGAATGTCCGTAATCCGTAAAATCCGTGTATTTGTAATGAAAAACAGAAATTTACTAAGACTTGACTGCTGGTGAAATTCATGAAGTGCACAACTTTTCTTATGAGTACGGAAAAAACGGATTTCACGGATTTCCCGGAGACATGAATGTTTAATGATTAAACTTGCAGTGATGACTGACTGCTGACTGACACAACCTTTTTATATGATGAGGGAAAATACGGATTTTCCGGATTTCCCGG
>NW_028145661.1:827500-853063 GCF_977016875.1 Pavona decussata | reverse complement strand
GTCCTAAGGGGAGGAGGGAGGGGGGTAGCCTGATACTCAGGTTACATATACTACTGTATATTTCCTCCAACTGAAGTTCTTACGCGGGAATAATTATTTCATTATTGCAACAGCGACCTAACACCCAAGCGACCAAAAATGGTTCTGGCTGAAGGCATTGAATACTGCAAAAAACCTCCCAATGGGTGACATTCTTCGTCGATGAGTTTGCTTATGAAAACAAGAAATTCTGGTTCCAAAGATAACTTAGTCTTACTTCGGCCTTTCACCTGATTTGGTTTATTTAGATAACAAGTCGCTTTATTTGCGCAACTGACCGTAAATACATGCAGTCCCCCCCCCCTCCCCCCCCCCAAAAAAAGAGAGAGAGAGATGTCAGATTAACTGACCGAATTTCACGCAAATCAAGGCAGGGAGCAATAATCTTGATAAGATGTATATCGACATAATAGTTAAGTTCATCTGATTTTTAAAAATACTCGGTAAGTAAGTCTCTATATTGTATTAAAATGTCTCCCTCAAGGTTGAATAATTCCTACTGAAGAAAAGAACAGTTTCATCCTCAATCTGTTTATGTCTGGCGGAAGGACAAAGTCTTTGATCTCTGGGGACCACTGGCTTAGAGAGAGAATGTGACCGGTGCACCTTCGGGTTTGTTTGTTATAGAGAAGAGCACGTAGTGTCTCTGTACATTTCTTTGGCGTTTAGTTTGAAGAAGAATTCGAAGTGCCTAGATTTGCCATTCTTTTAAAATAACCTATTACGTAATCAATAGGCAGGAGATCCAGAAAGTTCTGTTGGGCTATTAAAAGATCCCCGCGTAATTTTATTTAAAAATATAGATATTTAAGTAATAACAGAAAGCGGACTTGTTTTATATTACTAATGGGAAAAAAGTTATTTCTTGACTAACAGATTACTTATTGTAAAGAAAAAGGCAAAATAAAGGTAATCTTAGCTGTTTCTTGTAACGCATCTTTTCAAGACAAGTTCAGGAATAGCCGGATTGCGCGTGTAACAACCCATTTCCGTTGTAAGTTGCAAGGAAAGTAGTATTAAATTGAAGGCTAAGTTTTTTATCGTTCTTAATTCTTATATTTTATGAAACATCATCACGATCTATGATCTTATAGTTGAACTGTTTTGTGTAACTAAGTTTGTATTATAGATTTCTTTTTTATTTTTATAACTTGTAGTTGCTTGTAGATGCACGTACGTATTTTGAACGAGCTTTGTTAGCTCATAGAGGTAACGTGAGTAAATAATTGATGGATTGATTGATTGAAGTCATCTGCTTAAGGCAACGCTGTGAGACACTTTTTAGTATGTTACACAACCTGAATATCAGGCTTTCCTAAGGGGAGGACGGAGGGTGAAAAGCCTGGTACTCAGGTTACATGTAATGCTGTAGAGAGAAAACAGTTTAGATGTGTTAGGCCCGGTTCACAATCCGAAATATCATTTCATTGACCTTTTCAATTCACGAATTTGCTCACAGAGGGCTCTAAGCTATCCTTGTGTTTCTGCTTATGCTTATGTCGAACATTTTTTCACGTGGACATAAACCCTGTTATGATTCCGCTCTACTTTGCTTTCGCTTAAGCTTTGCAGACCTTACTTATTAAGTTGCTGAAACATAACTCCTCAGCCAACGCTTTTCTTCCAGTTACAACCATGTGAATCGCACTTAACAAAATTTCCCAACAGTTTGGTTGTCTTTCGGAACAATACCTATCTTTCTAAAAGTGTTTGAACGAACTTTAGAGATCGAAAAGAAAATATACAGTTCCAGGAATTGAATTCTCAAAGAACTTCCGGTTGTAAAAAAAATAAATGAAATAACGATGTGACCGATGTCCTCAATCGACCAACTAAGTAACAGCAAGCTACTATAGTTCTAACCATGATTTATTCCCTTCGAAATTGAAATAATTTATTACAGATAATTTAGCATGAAGAAAGAACTTGTCTTGCTCTTTGTTTGTTTGTCGTTGTTTTTTTTTTTAATCACATAGGCGAACACGCAATGGCTTCTTGTAGATTCTTTACATTGCGTTGTCAGTCCTAAGTTATTATGTTTTACAGATGAATTACCTTTGCGGCTAAATTAGGTAGCCTATGCTTTGCAAAACAAGTGACACATTTTCTGAAATCGTTCTTACATGAACAATACCACAAACCTACCTTGAGCATTCCCGATGACCTTGATGACGTCTGAATCGCTAGAGGATGCTTTAGGGTCCGCGACGTTTTCAAGAGCGTTTATTCTCTTCTTCTGGTCTTTCAATTCCAATTCAACCCTTAAAAACCCGACACAGTACAACACGATGGATAAAACTGAAATAATGGAAGCAAAGGAAGGCGAACTGTGCTTCTGAGCCTTCATCTTTGTTATTTCAACAATCCGCACTTCTGTACAAAGCAATGTTTGTTCAATACTGTTTCAGCCCGATATGTGATACTCACATCACGAGCGTGGATGATATGGCAATGTTTATCCTATTTATATTCCTTCTCATGATATGCGACACAAAGTTCAAATCCGTTTAGGCAAGTTCTCTTAATTGATATCATACCAAACACATGAGAAGGTGCCAGAGTTCATGGAGGACGTGCGTGGCAGAGTTGGGTATTCTATGTGGGGTGATTCCGCCAAAATTATGTTTCAAATTGTGTTATGCAGAATCGCCAATTTTCGTATTGGCAATCAAATTCTTTTCTAACAAGATTGGAGCGGTAATTGACATATCACAAAAGAAATTGAAGAAACAGAACAGAATTTAAGACACGCGAAGTGAAATAAAGACATTAAAACAGAAATTGAAGCAACAGAACAGAAATTGGATCGGTTGTTAATTGTGTTGTAATTTCTGTTCTGTTGCTTCAATTTCTGTTTTAATGTCTTTATTTCACTTCTCGTGTCTTAAATTCTGTTCTGTTTCTTCAATTTCTTTTTTGATATGTCAATTACCGCTCCAATCTCGTTAGAAAAGAATTTGATTGCCAGTAAGAAAAATTGGAGATTCTGCATAACACAATTTGAAACATAATTTTGGCGGAGATCACCCCTCATAGTATTCGCCAACTCTTTTTTCGCACCCGGGAGATATACCTGCTTCATGTGGTCTCTCATGCACGTTGCTGTAACAGTTCAGCGGGCTACCTGTAGTCCTGAAGCTGTCCTTAAAAGAAAAGATCTATTACTGATTGATCAGTCGGATAATTTCACTTTAGCCATCATTTGATCATTTCAATGGATAAGTATTTATCGATCAGTTTCGTTTCATCGATCTGGCAGTGGTTCAATTAATCCGTTGAGCTTTTTATCGATCAGTTGTGTGTCAATCGATCAGTTTGTTTCAATCAATTGGTTGTGTCTTTCAAAATAAGTCTTTTTATTCAGTAACAATGGTTTGAAGATGAGCGACCTATTTTCGACACAAATTCGACTTGAATACATTCTCGTCCCCAGAGCCCCAACGTTTTTTTTAAATTGTTGAACGAGTGGCTCTGGGTCCGTCCAAAAATATCTTTATTTTCATTGGCTGTCTAAATCCTGATGCGCTATAAGGTAAAAAATGCTACGCTTCTGCGCATTGGTCTTTACTTCTGCTGAGACGCTTGAAATCGTGCTATATAAAGGAACAAGTAATGTAAACATTTTGTCGATAGACGAAAAGTACCTTCTGTTCAGCGCAAAGAATTAGCGATTTGGATAAAAGTTCAGCAAAGAAACGCCTGAAATATATATTTTCGGAAACTGGATGTTGAAATATTTTGATAAGTGTTTCAATTCTTCCAACTGAATAAGCTAACTTGCTTTCCATAAAAGCCAAGGTGATCATTGGGATCAAGAAATGATCAAGCCTTGATCCTCTCTTAATTTTTGTTGGGATCTCAGAGGATCGGAAGAACTGAACGAAGAGTAAACCATACTCTTTGTACTAGCACAAGTCAGGAGTGATGTAGCTCTTAATTTCGAAGGTAAGTGCCACTGACTCGGCTTTATTCCGTTGCCCAAACACGCTTACGGCCAAACAGACACAACATTTCGATTTATAATATTCGGAAGTACTGTACACAGTCGCACACAAATAATAAAATGCTGAGAAAAATTGACGTTTCCCTTGCTGGTAATAGTACAAGTACTAACTATCTGTGATGTATTAGGCGGTTTATTCCAAGGAATCTCATATTCTGTTTTAAGCTGACCACATATTCATTGGATTGTCCTGTGCAAAGTAATGTAATTTGGATTTGATCTAATAAATAAAAATAAAATAAATAAGTGCAAACCTTACAGAAGCTCTACCAACTCACCAATCAGAGGCTAAGTAAACAGAAGCTAAAAGGCAAATTAAAGATTTATTATTGGATTTTATTTGCACTGACTAAATGTTCTTCTCGCTTCCACCGGTTCACCCAATAAGTGCATTGTTTGCTTTTATAAGAATGAATATGGCTTTTATTAATAAGTAGGTTTTGTTGAAGGGAATACGAATTAGGACTAAGGGACTTATGTAAGTCTTATTTAATACTGAATTTGTCTGGACAATCCATTAACTGATCCAATTAAATAATCACTTTCAATCAACAGCTCACATGCGATTTACACCCTTTCTGAGTCACATGGAAATTATGGCATCCCATTTTTCTGTTGAGAATTAAAAGCAACGTAACTGAACTCATAACCTCCTCAAATCACAACCCCTGATGGCCTGTTGACATGGAGGAAAGATACATTTGTGGCTTTTCCGGATTCATCACAGAGGAAGGATAGAGGAAGGATACATCCGTGACTTTGCCACTGCAAGGGTCACCTGGCTTTAATTTGTTTCTTTTTATTGATGTTGTTGTCTTTTGACATGTGCTTTACATGCATGACACCTACCCACTTATTAGAATACATCCCATCTGTTTGCCTCTTTCTCTGTGAGCTATCCTTCTTACTAGTTTGTTGTTTCTAGATGAAGAATTTTCTCCCTGTGTTTAACAGTTACAACACTCAAGTGACACCAATCTCAGAAAGAGAGCTGTCCTAGAATTGAAAGGTTCTAGTTCTTTTGTATTCAAGTCTGTTACTAATTTTTGTTGGTTTTGTCCTGAAGTATTTTAATTGATGCTTCTTAGACACTTTTTAAGACATCTGGAATTGTATTTTAATATTATAACTCATTCTATCTTATAACAAGTTTTAAATTTTGCAAGTATAAATAAATTTGTTTTAAGCTCTTTATCGAAGTACATAACCTTTTTTCACATTTTAGAGTTTCAAACGGACTATCAAAGCCCCAATGGCAGGTCTCATATTTTTTCTAGTAGTGTGGGGAACTTCTCTGACCCTATGAAAGACTCAGAGCAAGTGTTTCGCACTGTAAAGGGTACTACCAAAATGCCTCTGTGGCAAATAGACCTGTTTAATTTAGTTTAGCCTACCTGTAGCTGAAACACCATTTTATTTTATTCTTTATGAGAACAACAAAGGAAATTAATGGTGTTTCAGTGGTAATCATTTCAGTTTTAAACAGCTTAGGGAACCAAATGCTAAAACGTATTAGAATCGCCTCTGGTCAAATTCGCCAAACATGGCTTCGTGGTTTTACAACTACCCGAATCTTCAAGTATCACTCGTTTTACAAGCGCTGAAGTCATCTCACAAAGCGGTGATGTTCATCCACAACCTGGACCTACGTTAAACCATCATAATGACGTATCAGAAAGAACACGCCGCGTGATATACTCATTTTCTGAGTTGATCCATTACGGCAAAAACACTGGTAATCCATCGATCGACCAAGACTTGAAACTTCGTCTACAAAATCTCGGGATTTTGAATTCCAATTCCTACAAATTTTCTAGCAACTCTCGAATATTTAACATCAAGACAATTTTTCATTCTAGACGCAATTCCAGTATAGCAACTTCTCAAAGGCTAATTTCTGCAGGATCGAATATTAATAACTGTGTTGTTATTCCTCCTGGCAGATATGCTAATAAGCAGAGAGCGATTCCCGTGAGGATTACCGAACGTGACCCAGCTTTCAAAAGACGTAAAGCTCCATCAGCACGTGTTATTGTGCCCGTATCTATGGTGGCCCCCGCTCTAAACAACATGTACGGTAACAGCAGTAGTAGCGGCAGCAATAATAACAATAACAATAACAACAACAACAACAACCAGATTACTGGTCAGAAAGCAATGCTACCAAGTCTTTACCTTTTGAATGCACGTTCCCTCTTTCCAAAGCTAGATGAATTAACAGCATTACTGGCAACGAGTCCAGTCGACTTGGTCGTTATCACAGAGTCGTGGCTGCGCAGTGATATCGATGACAACCTATTATCAATCAGTGCTTTCAATCTTTTCCGTAAAGATCGTGTAGCTGGCCGAGGTGGCGGGATCTGCGTTTATTTGAGCAATGTAATACCTTGTAAACGGCGATTGGACTTAGAAAACCCGAACTTCGAATGCCTGTGGCTCACTTTGCGCCCAAAACGCCTGATCTTCCCTGTAAAGACCATCAAGTTGCATGGAACAGATAAACCATGGATAACACCTGAACTCAAGCTTATGATCAAAGATCGACAAAAAGCTTTTCACAGCGGCAACATTCCAGCCTGGCGTTCCTTGAAATACAAAGTCCAACAAGAAATAGCGAAGATGAAAAAGTCGTTCTACAAGAACAAAGTACAACACCTAAAGAAAGATGATTGCCGCAAGTGGTGGAACATCATTAATCAAATGTCTGGCAGATCTGCAAAGCCCTCTTGTTTCTCACTGGAACACGATGGAAAAACTATGTGCCAACAAGAACTTGTTAATAGTTTAAATCAGTTCTACGTTTCAGTTAACGCGGACATCCCACCACTTGACGGCAACATACTACCTGCTTTTCTTCCTGCTGTGGCAGGAGGTTTAACTGTGCAGCCCCACGAAGTCTGCAAGAAGCTGCTCGCCATCAAACCTTCAAAGGCCCACGGTCCAGATAACGTACCGTGTCGCATAGTTAAAGAGTTCGCATATGAACTGGCTGAACCCATCACCACTATCTTCAATACATCACTCCGATCCGGCATTGTACCTGCAGTCTGGAAAGAATCTAATGTAATACCCATCCCAAAAATACAATCACCTATGGACGAGGGCGACTTCAGACCTATCTCGTTGACTCCTTGTTTGGCCAAAGTTCTTGAAGATTTCGTGGTCAAATGGTTAATCGACGATGTCAAGGACAAAATCGACCCAAATCAGTTTGGACGTCTGAAAGGAACTTCAACAACGTTTTGTCTACTTGACATGATTCACAAGTGGCTTACGTATCTCGACTCACCCGGACGACATCTCCGCCTTTGCTTTCTCGACTTCTCTAAAGCTTTCGATCGCATTGGGCACAATGTACTAATAGAAAAGCTTCTGGTCTTAGGCGTTCGCACATCTTTAATACCGTGGATTATAAGTTTTCTGACTAACCGCCGACAACGCGTTAAGCTGGCTGGCTCGATCTCTGACTGGCTCCCAATAACTGCCGGCGTTCCCCAAGGAACAAAACTCGGCCCAATATTGTTTCTGGTAATGATCAACAATTTGAATATCCCAGATCCCGAAATCTTGCACTTGGAAGTATGTCGATGACGTATCGTTGTCTGAAGGGCTTGTAAGAAATAGCAACTCAACTATCCAAGCTAGTCTAGATACCATCGCCTCTTGGAGCTCCAGTAACTGGATGAAACTTAACGCTCAAAAATGCAAAGAAATGCGGATTTGCTTCCTAAAGGATCCATTAGAACTCTCTCATTTGAAGATCGATGATCAACAATTAGAGCTTGTAACCTCGCATAAAGTACTTGGTCTGGTCATTCAGAATAATTTAAAATGGAACAATCACATTGAATCTATTGTCACCAAGGCTTCTAAACGCCTTCATATACTCCGAGTACTCCGTCGAGGGGGCGTTGAGATTAATGATCTAATTTCTATCTATTCCGCCCTGATACGATCCTTACTAGAATATTGCTGTGTAGTATGGCACCACGCTCTTCCCTCCTACCTCTCACAAGAGTTAGAACGCATACAGAAACGTGCGTTCAAAATCATAGTTCCCGCGCTTTCCTAATCAGAAGCTCTTCATTTCCTAAATTTAAGAACATTAGACGAACGACGTAGTGAACTTTGTGTTAAAACTCTTGAAAAGATCTCAAGAGGAGGACCTCTTGTTAAACATCTTCCAGTAACGAGAGAGCACATGCATCACTATCAAACGAGAAGCGCTAATAAATATACATTAATTAAATGCAGGACAGAAAGATTGCGCCATAGTTTTTTCCCAAGCACTATTTTAGCTTTCAACGATCTTTAGATTTTTAGACTTTATACCCAATTTTTAACTTGCATAAGTATGAATTTATTTGTAATTTTGATATGAAACTTATTGTAACCCAGTCCCTCATTGATTGATTAACAGTATGTAATTCTTATAGTTGTACAATTGTAACCACATTGTAATTCAGATTAACTGCGATGATGATGGAATTAAACTTCTTTATTATTATTATTATTATTATTATTATTATTATTATTATTATTATTATTATTATTATTATTATTATTATTATTATTATTATTATTATTATTATTATTATTATTATTATTACTACATGTACGAGAAAAGCACAGTTGTGTGAAATATAATATGTGATTGAAGTTCTTGGGTGTGAGGTTGGCCATCCTCTGATCCCGTTTATTTTCAGTGTATGGCCGTATATTTACTCGGGTGAGCCCGCCGGGCCCTAGTGGATAAACACAAATTCGTTTTCCAAAACATAAATCAATTTCCTGACACACAAATCAATTTTGGACACATATCTAAAAGTAAGAGCCTGGAAACCACTGCTACAAAATCGTTTCCAGGGTTTTCCGCGTCCAACATGGCTACTGTTGTTCCATGTGGTTACTTGAATTGTGTAGCTTGTTGGCGTACTTCTCCTCGTTTATTTGGTAAAGTAACCATGTTTTGCCAATAAAATACTGATGATTACTATGATAAAGATGATAAATGAAATAATAATGGATCGCAGACTGCATAGATCCTACTTTTGTGATGAAAAATAGACGGAGTTTGTCCTTGAAAAGGTTTGTAAGGTTGTGAGTAAGGGAATAAAGAAAACAGAATTCTACTGTCACCATACAATAATGATTGTGTCGGAACAATCTCAGTGTTCACAACACAGGCTGGGTACTATCAGCAGTGCACACAAAGAGTGACAAGCCCTTGTGACTCTCGCACGTGTGGAAAGAGAATATACTAGGACATTTTACATTTTACATTTGGCCTGAGATTGGAAGCGAGGCTGGGGGTGACCTTGTTTTGATACAGACCTCACTGCTTTTCATATGTAGATCATGCTGTTCTAGTAGTCACTACAATGCAGGTCAAAAGTAGTTGGGACACCTGTCCAATAATCATGTATTCCAAGTAAAGTTGGCTTTTTGGGGTCACAATTGGAGCGTACCACCCCCCCCCCCCCAAACAATGTTGGAAGATGCAGATAAACAGTATTTTTGTTGAAATCTGTGTTGTAGTGTCAAATCTCAACATTGCTTGGGGGGGAGGGGGTGGGGGGAGATTATTTCAGTAGTATCTCGCTAAGTGTCCCAACACTTTAGACCTGCATTGTCTGAAAACGACTAGTTGGGAAAAAGTGCTGTTAACGTGGTCAAGGGAGGAATTTCAAGCTAGAGTTTTAAGAGCTTTTGATTGTATTTTTACTGAAACTATAGATAACACAATTGCCAGTTTGAACAAAAGGATAGAAGCTATCCTTGCCTCTAAAGGCGGTAGAACCAAATATTAATCACGCAATGCGGAACTGTGAAAACTGAACATGCTTTATTATTTACACTTCAGTATATTCTGTGAATTTCTAAAGCGTGTAATTAAGTGTAACTTCATTTTCATGCTATCTGAGGAAAATGCTTGTGTAAATAGTAATTGTCACTTTGTAAAACTCGTGACAACGAGAAGTTTATCACATGCGTGACATTTGCATTTTGTTGACGTAAAGAACTGAACATTACTCACTACAATACTCACTTTAAATAGTGGAGATTTATGCAAATTGAAAACGTATTTGACATTAAATGAACACAAATTTAGAAAGTATGTATGTTTTCTTTAGTTTGAAGAAACTATTTCTTTCATTATATGAGTTATTGCGCATTTTCAACTCAGTACTCAGTAAAAGCACAAGAAAAGAAAGCTATTAATTAGCTCTTTATATAAAACATTCAATTTACTGAGTAATGTTGTAAACTCTATTCAGACACGTTCCTTTGGAGCGCATTATACAACAATTGTTTTTATATACTCAACAAGAGTAGCCGGCCATAGTTTATTTTTAAACACTGTTCTTCATTGATGCGAAATGAATGCAAACGTTACTGAGTATTGTCGCGAGCATCATGTCGCCGTCAGTCAGCAATGTAAACATTGCTAGAATTCTCTAGAATGAATCGTGCAAAACAATGTGCACAGGGCGCGATTTCTCGCTGTTCACTCTGTGAAATGGGCTTCCAGAACCGGAAAAAAGACCATCTAATGTCCATCATGTTTGTGTTTGTCTGATCTATTGCACCGGCTCTAATGAAAACAATCAGGGCATCCGATGTAGCAAAAAAAGGCGTGTCGCGCGTTAGTTCAATATCTCTTAAACAAAAGTTCTTTGGTGCGGGTAAATGGATTGTATCGCCCTCTAGCGCCTGGAGAAGATCAGCCCACGCGATTATTGTTGGATTCCACCGAAAGTCATTCAAAAGAATGACTTCTGCTTGTTCCGCGCCAACCCATGCGAAGGAGCCCGTTGCTGGATTACAGAACGTGTTATAAATTATTTTCAATGGCGATAACATAAAAGTCTTTCCAGAATTGGCAGTTCCATACAAATAAATATTCCGGAATTTTCCTCGACCTTTAGACAGGGCTGTATAAATCGCATTGCAGAAAACCGAGGGGATTATTCCTTGGTTGTCGAGAACCTCATTTGCCGCCACAAACCACCTTTGCTTTCAGAGCCGCGCGCTCACAGTATAACACGATTTCTATGTAAACAACAGACCTTGTGGGCAGCGGATGGCATATCCGATTTAATAAACAAAACACCACGTTTTGAACTTTTTGAAAGTGAAATAAAGCTCATCGTTTCTTAAGCGTTACAACAGTGTGAACATGCAAGTTGTTATTTTTTACCCCGACTCACTGATCTGCATGGTATTCATTTGTCTATCTTTTTCCTGATATACACCTGTTGCGCCTTTCCCGTATCCATACTCTAATATGACAATACGAAAAGTGCGGCAATTGAAATTCCTTGTATATTGTTCACAAATATGTTCTTCTTGCTTACCAAACAAGAGTTCTCATAGGAAGCCCCGCTTTTCATCGACCAATAGGCCACAAACCTGATCTCTTTCAAATACTCACTTTCAGACAATGCAGGTTGTAACGGCCTCTCAACCGTTTAGGCATTGCGTTACGCAACGAGACACATCACGTGTCATGACGCCTTTTCATACGGGACTGTTAAAGCTCCACGTGGAGCAGAGACGTCGCTGAACGTCTTGACTTGGTTTGAGCTTCGCTCGAAGCGACAGTAATTTCTCACGCAACCCGTGCAGATTAGTAGCCTTACAGTCTTTGACGGTCTTGTATGCGGTTCAACAGTAGGACTACCTCAAGCTGTATGTATGTTTGTTGATTTTCTGCCTTTCGGTGATCGCCTGATCTCAGTTAGTGACTTAAAATAAACAGAGCCGATACGGATTATGTTAGACTTTTGGCCTTTGTAATCGTCGTTTCCGCGCGCCCTTCTTCGAAAGAAAAGCGGTCGCCACAGTCAAAGACTGGAAATTCCTCACGGATAAAAAAACATGGATTCACTAAAACATTACCAAGATCAACAAAGTGACACTGGAATCGGACTAACACCAGATGAATTCCTCATCAAACCAAGCAACCTTAGAGACATGCCAAATACAACATCGAAAGAAAATGTCGCCTTAACAGGAACAGAGGTTAGTGATGTGCCTTTTATTTCGTTGGAAGATGCGTCGCCGCGTCCAAAAATAATTGAAATTTCGTCGAGTAAAATTACTGACATTACGGAAGAAAACACTAGGTCCAGGACTCTCACGGCCAAAGGCCGGGAGTATCAAAGTGGCTTGAAGAAAACCGCCGCGTTATCCAAAGATCGCGAATTACACGCAAGACTGAGTAGCTTCGAAGAATTAGTACACTCTGGTCAAGACACAAGTAAAATTAAAACTGAAATCACCGTTGTTACAAAGGAAGTAAATGATGCATTACGATTTTTTGACGAGTGGATAGAGCTTTCAGATGACCCAACTGAAATTCAGCGTGCTACCGAAAAGCAAGCCTATTTGCTGGATACATGGAAGTCCATTCGTGCTACAGCTGCAAATGAAATTAAGAAGGTTCGAGAGGACACTGACTCTGTTTTCTCTCAAAAATCTCGTCACTCGCGAAAGTCAAGTCTATCAAGCGGAAGTTCACACAGGGACACACTGATAAATGTAAGAGCTAAAAGAGTGGCCTTGGAAGAGAAACTGAAGTTTTCAACAGTCATCGCAGAGCAAGAGAAAAAGTTAGAACAGCTAAAAATTCAAAAGAAACTTGGAGAAGTCCGAGCGCAAGAGGCCGTGTACCAAAAAGCTGTGGAAGAAGAGGACAAAGCGGACGATTTTCAATCTCCCTTGCTGCCAACCAAACAGTACGATCCTATACCCGCCTTCCTGAGGGACAATAACGAAGGGCTTACGTCAACACCAGAAGTTGTTCCTTCAGTACCGCAGAATTTTCAAGCATTTCCAACTGCAAGTGCCTCACCAATGTTTACGTCTCCCACCAGTAACACAGTTTATTCTAGTACACACACTAGATTCAGCCTTGGAACACAGGTCCCCCTAACTCAGTACACAACGCCCTCTTCATGCAAAACGGTCTATACCAGTACAAACACGAGAGCTAGCTTTGGATCCAATGTCCCAACAACCTTTGCCACGCCCCACACGGACAGACCAGGTCTCACATCTTCAAGAGGCTTTTGTGGAAATCCACCAGTTTTCATTCCATCACCGGATCCAGTTCAAACCCTTCCACCACAAGATTACCTGTTAGATTTCAGTGACACTTTAACCAGATTGACACAGCTACAACGTCTACCGCAGGCTAAACCAGATGTGTTTAAGGGAGATGAGCAAGACCAAACAAAGTTCTTTCTGTGGGAGAACGCGTTCGACAGCTTAATCGATTCAATACCTATTACAGCCCAGCAGAAACTGCACTTATTATATCAATATCTGGATGGTAAAGCCAAAAGGGTTATCGAACAACTGCAGTACCTTGTTCAAGACCCAGACAGCGCATACAAGCAAGCACGTACAATTCTCAAGGAACGGTTTGGTCATCCTGCGATTATTAGTACCAGTTTTGAGAAAAGATTGGCGAACTGGCCAAAGATTCCTCCATATGACGCTGCTGCTTTAGAGGAATTTAGTGACTTTCTGTACCAAGTTCAGATTGCAAGTCAGCACATGAGCGGCCTAGGAGTTCTCAATTACCCGTCACAGATCCAAAGCCTCGTTGAAAAACTTCCTGCTTGGTTCAAGAACAAGTGGTCAGACAAGGTGCTAAAGCTTCAGAAAAGCCATGGCAAAGATGCTTTCCCCTCCTTTAAAGACTTTGTGCAGGAAGTACGTTATCATGCTGAACGGACAAACATTCCTCAGATCACTCTCACTTCAGGAGCGAGCAGCTCAACACAGTCAGACCGCTCTAAGAACTCCAACCGTACACCTCGTAAACGATCTGCAGGCAGTGCTTTAACCAGCACCCGTGGCACAGAACTTGATAGTGAAGTAACCTCTCCGGTCGAGTTAAACCAAACATCGAATGTTTTTGCAACTGAAGCTCAGAAACCAGACCCTAGCACCCCTGCGGAACTTAACACTTATTGCTTCTATCACAAGATGAAATCTCATGCTATGAATGACTGTGAACAGTTTCAGAAACTGAGCTATGAGGAGCGCAAAGATTTCTTGTTGAAAAACAGGATCTGCCTAAAATGTGTCAGCTCTAACGAACATGTCTCGAAGGACTGCAAAAGAGACAAGTTGGAATGTAAGATTTGCAAGCAGATGCACGCCACTATACTGCATGACCCGACCAGACATAAGAAAAAGGACACCAGTCAAACTAACTCCGCCTGTTCTCAAGTTTGCGGGCAAGGACGGCCAGCGCGATCCTGTGCTCGAATAGTCCTGATCGAAGTCTTCCACCAAGACAATCCCTCAGCAAAGGTACCCACCTATGCAGTGCTGGACGATCAGTCAACAGATGTCTTTATCACTGAACCCCTTCTCGAGAAGCTTAAGGTCGAAGGCCAAGAAGTGAACCTTGAAATCAATACGATCACAGGCTTGAACAGTGTCCGCACCAAAAAAGTCAATGGTCTACGAATCCAAGACACCGAAAATCGTCACAAGTCCATCAAGATTCCTTTTGCTTATTCACAAGAGAATATTCCAGCTAGTCAAAGAGACATTGCGACACCAGAAATAGCCAGATCTTGGAAGCATTTGGAAGAAATCGCCTGTCACATTCATTACCGTCCCAATGTGGAGATAGGCTTATTAATTGGCCGTAACATTCCTTCAGCATTCCAGCCACTGCGAATTATTTATGGCAGCGATAATGAACCTTGGGCTGAAGAATACAAGTTCGGCTGGACGATCATTGGTCCAGTTTGCGTCGGCAATGAAGAAGAAACATTGAACTGTGCTTCAGTAAACCGCATCACAGTACAAAGTGAATACCCTCAGAATGTTTTCACTGTGCCAACAAGCAACCGTTTCAAAGAAGAGTCCATAGTGTCCTTTGCCACAAGACAGCACCTTAAAGACGTTACCTCGCCTCAGCAAATAAGAGAGATGATGCAGTTGGATTATAGTGAACTCTATCATGCCCGAAACATCCCAGGCACTGAGAAAGGTGAAAGCGTAGAAGACAAGCGCTTCAGTGAAATCCTTACCACTGGCATACACAAAAATGATTTGGGAAACTGGGAGATGCCGTTGCCTTTTAAAACAGATACTGTTTCTCTGCCAAACAATCGTGAACAATGTTTGAAGAGACTACTAGGCATCAAGAGAAAGTTCCTAAGAAATGGAGAACTATGGAACCACTACACCGAATTTATGCAAAACCTCTTCGACAGAAATCACGCCAGTGCCGTCCCACCAGAGGAACTTAAGACCGAAGCAGGCAAAGTCTGGTTTCTTCCGCATTTTGACATCTACCATCCGAAGAAACCTGACCAGATTCGGATAGTCTTCGATTGCAGTGCTGTCTTCGACAATCAGTCTCTCAATAAACTCCTCCTGCAAGGACCAGACATGATGAATGCTCTCATTGGTGTACTGTCACGATTTCGGAAAGAAGAAGTAGCAGTGACATGCGACATAGAAAAGATGTTCCATAGTTTCTACGTAAACCCTGAACACAGAGACTACCTGAGATTCCTGTGGTTCAAGGATAACAACCTGGACGGCCAAATCATTGAGTATCGCATGAATGTCCATCTATTTGGGGCTGTCTCTTCGCCGGGCGTTGCCAACTTTGGTCTAAGAATGACAGCTGAAGCTGGGCGACAAGAGTTTGGTCCGGAAGCAGCGAATTTCCTACGAGATGATTTCTATGTGGACGATGGACTAAAGTCTTTTGACACGCCTGAAAACGCCATCAAAGTTATCAAGAAAACTCAAGCCATGTGTGCAACCGTCAATGTGCGCTTACACAAGTTTGCAAGCAATAGTAAGACAGTGTTGGAAGCTCTACCTGTTGAAGATCGCTCGAAAGACCTAAAGGATCTGGATCTCCGGCATGATATTCTACCAGTCCTACGCTCACTGGGTACCTACTGGTGCATAGAGTCTGACACGATTGGATTCTGTATTCAGCTTAAAGACAAACCTCTCACTCGCCGAGGGATTCTATCAACCGTAAGCTCAGTATACGATCCGTTAGGCATTGTGGCGCCAGTGATTTTAGTGGGGAAACAGTTACTCCAGGAACTGTGCCGTGACGGCATCGATTGGGATGATCCTGTACCAGACCACATACATTCACGATGGGAAAAGTGGAGATCAGAGTTACCCCTTCTAGAGAATATCAGGATCCCAAGATGTGTCAAACCCTGCGATTTTGGTGAACCGGTCACCACAGAACTGCATAGCTTCTCCGACGCCAGTGACGTAGGCCTGGGTCAAGTAACCTATTTGCGCCTTGTAAACAATGCGAATCAAGTACATGTCAGCCTCCTTATGGGTAAAGCGAGAGTAGCACCGCTAAAGTCTATTTCAATTCCACGTCGTGAACTCACTGCAGCCGTGATTTCAGTCAATGTGGCGTCAATGCTTAGCAGAGATTTGAACTACTTCGATCTAGTGAAGGTGTTTTATACTGACTCCTCAGTCGTTCTGGGTTATATACGCAACGAAGCAAGACGCTACCATACGTATGTCTCAAACCGAGTGCAGCAAATCCGTGACAGCTCAGATCCGACACAATGGCTTTACGTCTCCAGCTCTGACAACCCCGCTGATATTGCCTCAAGAGGCATAACTGCCAAACAACTCTCGGAAAATGAACTGTGGTTCAAAGGTCCCGACTTCCTCTGGAAGAATCAAGTGTCGGTGGTGAACCATGACCCTGCTCCTGATTTGAATCCTGAAGACCCAGAGGTAAAGAAATGCAAAGCAACGGCTCTCATTGCGAACCACGAAGTTACCAAGTGGAAAGAAGAGAAACTCTTCCCCAAAGTTCTAGAACTAGAACGCTTCAACCATTCTTCAGCGTTCAACCGCCTGAAAAGAAGCATCGTCTCTATCCAGAGAATGATTGAAAAGATTCGACCTAACAAGCAGTACAATAAACGACCAGTAGCTGGCCCGCCAACGGTGGAAGAAATGCACTTAGCAGAAGAAGTTATTCTCAAGTCAGTGCAGTTACGTTACTTCGAGAAAGAGATCCTGGTTCTCCAAAAGCTAAATGAGGGTGATCACATGTTCCAGAACCGCAACAGCGCCCGCGTCAGAAACGAAAAGTTGAAACAGACAAGCTCACTTTTCAGACTGGATCCCTTTCTTGACCAAAACGGATTACTCAGAGTGGGGGGTCGACTCAAGAAAGCTGCCTTAGCCTTTGAAGTGAAACATCCAATTATCGTCCCTAAAAAGAGTCATATCACAGAGCTCCTTATCAGATACTACCACAGCAGAGACCAGCATCACCAGGGCCGTGGAATGACCCACAATGCACTTCGCCAAGCCGGTTACTGGATAATCAATGGTCGTTCTTCTATCTCCTATCTGCTTCAGAGATGTGTTACTTGCCGCAAGTTACGCGGATCTGCTCAAGTCCAAAAGATGGCTAACCTTCCTGAAGAACGGCTTACTCCTGCCCCGCCTTTCACGTATACAGGCATGGATGTTTTCGGCCCTTGGTACATCAAAGAGGGTCGAAAAGAACTAAAGCGTTGGGGTATAATCTTTACATGCCTATCATCTCGAGCCATTCATTTGGAAACGTTAAACACAATGGAAACAGATTCATTTATCAATGCTCTCAGACGCTTCGTCAATCGAAGAGGCAAAGTTAGGGAACTGAGATGCGACAGAGGAACAAACTTTGTGGGAGGCAAAAACGAACTCAGTGCTGCTTTGAAAGAAGTCAATACTGATGCAATTAAGAACTTTCTCCTGACACAAGATTGCGATCTGATCGAGTTCAGAATGAACGTGCCAACTGCATCCCATATGGGCGGCATATGGGAGCGACTTATTCGCACCGTACGTGCAGTTCTCTCAAGCCTTTTGCAAGACCACGCCCAGCAATTAGATGATGAAGCTCTACGAACGCTGTTCACAGAAGCAGAAAACATCGTAAATAGTCGCCCACTTACGATCGACAATTTGTCAGATCCAGATGCGCCTGAACCAATCACACCGAACCACCTGCTAACCTTTAAAGCAAAAGTGGTGTTACCACCTCCAGGAAACTTCTCGCGGCCAGATCTTTACACGAAGAAACGGTGGTGCAGAGTGCAGTACCTGACGGAACAGTTTTGGGGTCGCTGGCAACGAGAATATTGCATGCTGCAGCAAAAACGCCAGAAATGGAACGAAACCAGCCCTAACAGTCAAGTTGGTGATGTCGTCCTGATCCGTGACGAAACATGCCCCAGAAACCAGTGGCCACTTGCGAAAGTTACCGAAGTTTTGCCCAGCGATGATGGCCTGGTTCGTAAAGTCCGTCTGCTTGTTACTCGATCCGGTACCAGAAAGGTGTTTGACAGACCTATCCACAAGTTGATCCTGATTTACCGACAAGATGAAGACAGAAGTAACGGTTGATTTGGAGTAGACCTTAATGACCGGAGTACGACCCCGTCGGGGAGCCTGAACAATTCTCAGGAAGAGAGACATTTATTTAGTGAACTCTGAGAACATTTAGTTTTATTCATATTTGTTTACTGTAATTTCATACATTTTACCATGTCTGGGGGAGCCATGTAACGGCCTCTCAACCGTTTAGGCATTGCGTTACGCAACGAGACACATCACGTGTCATGACGCCTTTTCATACGGGACTGTTAAAGCTCCACGTGGAGCAGAGACGTCGCTGAACGTCTTGACTTGGTTTGAGCTTCGCTCGAAGCGACAGTAATTTCTCACGCAACCCGTGCAGATTAGTAGCCTTACAGTCTTTGACGGTCTTGTATGCGGTTCAACAGTAGGACTACCTCAAGCTGTATGTATGTTTGTTGATTTTCTGCCTTTCGGTGATCGCCTGATCTCAGTTAGTGACTTAAAATAAACAGAGCCGATACGGATTATGTTAGACTTTTGGCCTTTGTAATCGTCGTTTCCGCGCGCCCTTCTTCGAAAGAAAAGCGGTCGCCACACAGGTCAAAAGTAGTTGGGACACCTGTCCAATAATCATGTATTCCAAGTAAAGTTGGCTTTTTGGGGTCACAATTGGAGCGTACCACCCCCCTCCCCCCCAAACAATGTTGGAAGATGCAGATAAACAGTATTTTTGTTGAAATCTGTGTTGTAGTGTCAAATCTCAACATTGCTTGGGGGGGAGGGGGTGGGGGGAGATTATTTCAGTAGTATCTCGCTAAGTGTCCCAACACTTTTGACCTGCATTGTAGTTTTCATTTACATATGAAAAACAGTGAGGTTTGTATCAAAACAAGGTCACCCCCAGCCTCGCTTCCAATCCAAGGCCAGGTCACTAAACACACAACTATAAAATGGCTTATCGTTTTAGTGAATATATTTTACTGGCATGTGTGAAAGCTTTAACACGCTAGCCAGATTTTTGCGGCGGAGAGAAGCGAAAATACATCTGCGTTCCAGGGCTATACCACGCTGGTAGCGTCCTTTCTAAATTATGAGCTCACATTCTATTCAATGGTTCATCGGTTAGGTTTTACTGACATATGTGCAAGCTTTATGAATGACGATAATCTCAACTAAGATATTAACAGTGTCCGATATGGCGTCCTCATCGAATCAGTAATGATCCAGGGCCTCAGCTCAAAAATGAGAGCAAAGAATCGAGTTACGCAATCGAGCGAATAGTCTTGAAATGCGATGAAATACTATTTACATCGGCTTGTCACGTTCGAAAACTTACTTGTTTCATGAAATTAATCTTCCAATTCATATCTGGAATTGTGTAGCTCAATATTCTTAGTTCGCGAAAATGAACCGTTTGCTGCTCCTGACAAATCGGAGGGCATCCAATGGTTCATACCGTTGGATGTCTGTTTAGATGGCCTTTATCGTCTCAGGAATTAATAATAATAATAATAATAATAATAATAATAATATAAAATTATACATTAAAATGCTTAGAAATTTTCACCTTAAGGGAAATTTGGAGCTTTTTTTCTGCAAAATGTCAGCTCAGACTTTCGTAACTGACTCAACACTGGAAAACTAATCCCTTTCGTTCGAGAAAGGGCAAATATGTCGGTTGCTAAAAATGCGGAAATGAGTCAACAAGCATTATAATTTTTCGTTAAAACAAACAACAGCTCGTAAATTAGGGGAAAAACATTCCTTTTTCCTAAAACTTCCTTTCAATTAAATTTTTAGCTAAAGCATCCGAACAGCTCAATTTGTATTATTTTACCCTATTATGGCTTTAAAAGGATACAAAACGATCTTAAAACACAACAACATTTTACGGATTGTAAGTATTTTGCTTAAATTTTCTCGTTGGCTTCCCTGACAAATGACATCTCTATTTTTATCGCTTCCACCAAGGTCCGAAGAATTGAACCGATACTTTAATAAATTATATCTAATTATATATTATATATTATAATAAATTTATGGACAAAGCTGAAAGGGAAAACATTGTTGAGATGGGTTTGGCAGTGTGTTGTTCTGATTGTTTTTTCAGTCACCACTTGGCTCTGAGCCTCAAGCGCGCAATCAAGTCACAAAACTCTTCATTCTTGTTGTTGAACATGTTGCTGATGAGCCACAAAATTCACACCACGAGAAATAAATTAAAAGTGTTAATAAGACAGTAATCCCAAGCCTGGAAATAAGTCACTGAGAAGGAAGACGTTTGACATTTGACGTTTGACTGCCCGTAGATATGATATTACGACATTTGCTTTACTCTATCAACGTCTCGGAAGAAATGTCTAATTTTCGCGGGTTGCTAGTCTGCGAGCAGGCGAGGGAGAAGGAAGGAAAAGGAGAGCTTGCAACGATGTCTCAGGAATTTGAATCGAAAAAGTCGATGCAAAATACTGATTGGTGGATATTGAATTTGGTGCTTACGTCATTACTCCTCGCGTGCGTCGTATTGACAATACAAAAATGATGGAAAGCGGAGTTTCTATTCGTGAAGGTTGCGAGAATTCCTCGAAATAACTTATATAAGTTTTCTCTGGAATTAAGAACCGAACAACGTCAAGCTGCCAATGCTTTACTTCAAAGTAGCGATGTTCATGCAGTTTTGCCTACGAGATTTGGCACAAGTTTGATATTTCAACCTTTTGCTTCCGCTGCAGCAATTGAAAGGAATCAACATCAGACAGTGTTGGTTGTTTGCCCATTGCAAAGTATCATTATCGATTACTAGATCGCAGAAGCAAGAAGAAGTTTTCTCTGGAGTTTTCTCTGGAATTAATTTAAGTTTTCTCTGCCGCTTCGATTGCCGATATTTCAGATGGAGAGTCAAGGTCAGCCAGATTTAAGCTTTTGTTTGGCGTTTGGCTCAGCCGAAAAAAAATATGGACATCTTTCAGCCGTACGTCACAAATTAAAGCATTCTGAATATATTGCCTCAATTCCAAGTACTTTGGTACGGCGTTAGCAACGAATACACATAAGATACATTAGTTTTTAGTAGCATCTTTTAGCATTTTTATTCATTGCAAATTTTTAATTTTTAATTTTCGAGGTCCTTTTTGTAAACCACTTTTTAGTGAAAAAGTTTCCTCATTAAAGATTGTCATTATTATTATTATTATTATTATTATTATTATTATTATTATTATTATTATTATTAATTGCCAGTTTTTTAGGGCAATTTTTTTTAGAAGCACAATGTTTTTCTTTTGATCTGGCACTCTCACGTCTGGTTTGATACTCGGCCACAACATCACAAATTTCACGCGGGTTGAACTTTCCAATGAAACCATATTGTCGATATTGAGAATTGCTTCCTTGATCTCGGAGACCCAGCTGCAAAATTGAGATCCTACCGATTTTCTTGCACTGCTTCTTTTTTCCCTGGCCGGACTGTGTTCAGTTTTCGACTCTTTTTCTGTCCAGTAAATTTTGTCCAGTAAATTTCGAGCTGTTTGCCAAACAATTTGAACCGGAGGTACAAATATTCTGAGTCGACATAAATGATCCATCTTTTTATAATTAGCACACCACAAAAAAAGTGTATTTGCCAACCGGTAATTTAAGGATGTAAGCATTTTACACGGTTCTAGGACTGAGAAGCAGGATTGAATGACAAAAACGGTAAATAAAATACAAAAACCTTTTATTAACGTCCTCTTGTAACTGTTACATTTGTTCTGGAAAACAAATTAACATCCCACATCAACTAAACAAGGATCGTTACGTTTTCAAAAACTGGTTAGATTTAGATTTCACTCGATTTAATAATAACCCTTCCATGTATATATGAAAACAAAAGAAAAAAACTGCAGATAAGAAAAGCCAAATAATGCTGTGTTTAACTGAGTACAACAAAACCAACCCAAAACCTGAGAGGTTGCTGAGTTTTAAGCATTAACTCGTCTGATTTTCATCTCAGCTCGTTTAGCGGAGTAGTGAAGACCCTTCCAGTGTAACCAGTTCACACCGTCAGCATAAGAAGAATGTTTGCCTTTAAGATAGCGGCCGTTCAAGTTGGAGTGGTGACAGTGAGTGTACCACCAGGCTCCCTTGAATATCGTGGCACAATTCCCGCCAGTTTTGTCATTGTCTCGATCTTTGGTGCTGAACGCCGTGCCACGGTGAACCGAAAGCGAGTCACCAGCAGTTCCTAGGTAAACACAAAAGAGAAGAAGCGTATGGCGTAATAAAACTAGTGTCGCAACATATAAGTGTGCTTTTAAATCTTTCATCAGCAATTCAATATACCAGATTTTTCAGCTTCTCATTCACTCCTACTAGCTTAGTTGCACTTGCATCACACAGCTCATGGGTTCGAATCCTGTTCAAACCTGAATGTTTTCAGACTTCCTTTTTGAAACTGTTAAGTGTCTTTCATCTGCAGTTCAAAAAATATTTCATATGCTAACTCTTATTTTGAATTAACGTTATTACACAGTCTTTTTTTTTCTTTCAAAATACGAAAAATAAATAATAATTAGTCTATCAAATAAGCAGCTTTATCCGCAAAATAAAGTGAATAACAGACAGTTAATGTTAATTTTAAAAAAAAACACGTTCAGAGAGGTAACAAGAATACTATCTATGGTCTACGACAATTTTTTCATATACGAACCATTGCTATCTTTAGTTTTTGTATCTGTTAAGAGTTTGAATTTTTCCTTTAAACAAAGCGAATATTTTGAATTAATGAACGTCCTCATTAATATAAATATTTTCATACAAAACTTCCAAATAGCGCTGATTAAATATATCCTTCTATGTGATTATCCAATTATTATTTTTATACCTACCAGAGTATGAACCAAGAGTCAGGTTGTATTTGCTTCCCTCATCATCAACACCAAAGGAACTGTACTCAGCATATGCTGTGTTACCACTGAAGTCTTCAAGATCCACTCGAAGTTTGCTTCGTTCTTTTGTCAGGCGATGAATCTTGTCCAATCCGAGCCAAAATTCCCCATTGAGATTTCCAAAGCCTCGTTTGTAGTCGTACCAACCGCGGTAGAAATTAACCGAGCCGTCCAATCTCTTTTGAAACACAGTCCAACCCCCACCGGCTGTTGTTTGGTCACAGTACACATCAAAGGCACCGCCATTGTCGGGCTTGATCGTGTAAACACCGCTGGTTCGTTTACCAGCTTTGTAGAGTTCAGAGCAGCTCTTGAAAACTGAAAAAAAAAAAGGAGAAATTAAGTTATCCGCACTGTACCGAGATTGTGTTGCAAAGAGCAGTCAGGTTATTTTACGTACCTTTTAAGCATTTAGTCCCATGCCCCAGTTTACTCAGCTCAAGTTTGATCTCCCGAAGCAGACCTTTTACTGTGGTGTTTGATTCTACGGGGAAAAAGGGAAAAAAGAAAGAAGAGTACTAAAAGCGATGCAAGTCTTTACCTGTTCCTTAGTTTACTGCAGTGGAAAGTATTTACCGATTGTTTTCTTTTCTTTCAAAGATTGAATTCCCTGTCTTGTTCCACCGAGCTCTCTAATCACAATATAAAGTGGTGAATCAATGGTGTCATTTGGCCTTGCGCAAGAGTTTTCAAAAACTATAAATTTCGATCGATATTTCAACGTTAAATAAAGTAAGTATCGACAACTAAAACAAAAGTATTATGTATTAATGTGATCTTCGGCATTTTGGCGATTTTTCGATATTTCGATCTCAGCGGTGGGATTTTACAACGCAAAACATCAAAACACCTACCTTGTCCAATTGTTTTGTTTTCTTTCAAGGATTTGATTTCATCCCTCATCTCGCGCAGCTCATTCCTTACTCCATCAAGCAGTGTTCTGATCTTGTTGTTTTCTTAGAGGGCAGACGTAAAAGAAAACGTGGTTTATTTGGGCTACAATAATTCTCAAGTAAAATAAAGCGAGAATATCTCATGACTTTTATGTTAGCAATAACGTACTTTGTCATTTCTTGAATAAAATGACATTTTTGAATCCAAATCGATCAGCTTTTATCCCGGCATTAAATTCTCTATACCTGTGTCCGTGGTTATGTTTTCCTTCAATGATTTGATTTCCTTCTTGATCTCGCCCAGCTCATTCTTTATTTCAGGAAACAGGCCTTCGATCGTTTTGTTGGAGCCTGTATACAAAAGGAAAATATATAGTCAAGAATACTAAACAAGCGGCGAAAAAAGAGCTATTAGTAGAAGGAAAATAATCTGCGACAGCGATTCTCATTAAACATACAACAGGTCGTTTTGTGCACCTTTGCAAGGTTTTGGGTTTCCATTCATTTCCTTTAGCTCGTGTTTTACTTCACGAAGCAGGTTTTCAACTTTCTTGTTGAGCCCTGCGTAAAAGTTACTGTTGTAAGTGTAGGTGCTATGACATTTGGACACCGTTGGACGGCCTACACCAGAGTTGTTCGAGTTGGCAGCACGCACAGCTATCACAGGAAACACGAATATCAGAGTCAAGAGAGAACGTGGGCTCGCCATGAATGTCTTCACCAAATCGATCCCAAGCAATAAAGCGTCACTGAAATTGCAATGATAAAACTAATTTGCTTCTTTTAACTTTTTTGTCGGCTTCAGGCAAGAGTTTTCGCGTTTTCGAAATGAGTATTTTCAGATTGTGTTTTGCATAATATAACACAGGAGAAATCACGGATTCAATCTATTCCGAAAGATGCTTTGTATTTCTGTTTTACCTCAGCTCATTTCCTGTCTAGCCCATAAGTGGTGGCCATTTTTCGGATTTTGACTCATTCAGTATTTCAGTTCAGCAATTCAGCAATTCAGTTATAGAAACATAGGAGACAAACAAGTCACGCACATATTAAAAATATGCTTAAAGTGCTTCGTGTGCCACTGTTCCAGTAATTCAGTCGTGGTAAAATTGAGAAAGAGAAAATATACAAATGGGCAAAATTGAAAACATGATAGAAGTGTTGCCGACGGATCACCATTGTTTAATTGAAGAATCTTGCGATCGAAGACGAACGGATTCGAAGGCAGTCTCTGCAAGGCTGAACAAATCAGGCCTTGTCAAATTTTTCGAACAAAAGTTATCACGGCGGGAGCATTGAGACA
>NW_028145661.1:757500-820000 GCF_977016875.1 Pavona decussata | reverse complement strand
TGACCTGCACTAAAGTCGGTAAGGTTCGCTTGACCCTTGGGACGACATTTGGACCTCGACCTTTTTGTCAATTGTCTTTTAGTGTGCTCACAATAAAGTTAAATCCTTCACTAAATTTTCTGATTTTTGTGGCACACGGTAGGCATGCTCGATCAGAGAAACTACAGTAGAACCTGTATATAACGGCCCTGTATTAAGCGGCCACTCTGAGTTTTCAAAGTCCCGAATGTTCGCCAATATAAACGCTGCATTTGCTACCTGTATTAGGCGGCCACCTCTATTAAGCGGCCGTAGCCACCCTGTAGCAGTCCTATGTTTGTCTTTCTTTGTTATTTTTACCTGTATTAAGCGGCCACCCTTGAATAAAAACTAAGCTATATGTTATTTTATGCGGCATTTTAGTGTGTTTAAATGCGATCCAGCATCACTATAAAGAAATAACATGTACAAAGCTACTGTAAGCTGATACTCGGCCGTTTAATATCGTTAACGCTTTTCAGATGTCCACAATGTGCTGAAGTACAGTACCGTATCACGAACGCTAAAAGAAATTTGTTTTAAATATGGTTCACTCTTTAGCAAGAAATTCCTCTTTAATTAGCTTGTTCCTCAGCCATGTGACATTGAACATTGAGCGTAACAACTATGAAATGACTGAATGAGGTATTTTGTTGTGGACTGTAAGTCATAGAAATAGAGCACTGTATACCGTAGAAGAGTACAGGACAATTTATTGCATAGTACTTTTACACAATGCTACGTATATTATACCGTTAAGTTACAAGTTGGCACTGAACTTTGTTTAAAGTATTGGTCGCTTGAAAGAGTGTTGATTGTCCTATTGTTTCCTTGCATGAACTGTTTTTGTATGATACGCCATTAATATTGACATTAGACAATGCCCTGTGAGTATTTTTAGTGATCCTGTATTAAGCGGTCAGTTTCTGAAGTTCCGAGGGTGGCCGTTATATACAAGTTCGACTGTATAGTTTTTGTCAGCATTGATTCTCGTCTTTCGAAGTGTATCTTATAACGTTGTACCTTTCAAGTGTTTGTTTACGTTTGCTATCGTTTCCAGTTTGCGCTGATTGGCCAAAGTCTGACACCTAGGACAGTAGGGAGCCACGGGGAGTATTGGACAGCGTTGCAAGCTCTCACTGCTTCTCCCCTCCCCGCCCCTCCTCTTCCCTAGGAGCTTGCTAGCAAGCTAGCGGGTTGCGGGTCTGGAAAAATGTTGCGGAAAATCTCGAGCTAAATAAAATTTAAATAAAATTTGTTTACGTTTGCTATCGTTTCCGGTTTGCGCTGATTGGCCAAATTCTGACACCTAGGACAGCAGGGAGCCATGAGGAGTATTGGACAGCGTTGCAAGCTCTCGCTGCTTGTCCCCTCCCCGCCCCTCCTCCTCCCTGGGAGCTTGCTCGCAAGCTAGTGGGTTGCGGGTCAGGAAAAAATGTTGCGGGAAATCTCGAGCTAAATTTAAACTCATGAAATGTTTTCCCTGGTTCTTATTCTCCAGTACAACAATAACATGAAACAGACGTGTATATCGATGAGTATAGCAAAATTTAAGCGGTCGAGGGAACATTATCAAACCACTGCTTATCAAAACACATGTTAAATTTTCCTTCGGCAGATTAAGGAGGGCTGTACTGATTTGTTTTTTCAGACTCTCTTAATTCATTTTCTGCTTTTTCTTGGGATTTTGAAGTAATAATAAAGTTTTCCTTGATGTTGGATGAAGGTTTATCACATTACCACAATCAAAGCGCTCATGCGGACAGCATCGCTTTATTTGTCATGCGGTAGACGACTGGAACGCTCTCCCAGACGGCATTAGGAACATTTTTCCAATTTATTTAGTTTTTAGACGTCTTATTAGCAACATGTAGACTCTTTTATCGATCTTATCCTTTTTACTTTTTTTATTTTTAAGATAGTTATATTTGTATTATTTTTTATTTTTTTTTTTTTTTGTATTCTTACGTTAGATTTATGCAGGGCCTCACTGAAAACCACATTTTGTGACGTGGGCTCCCTGTTAAAATATCTTATTTATTATTATCAATTAATTAGTAGATGGGACAAATTTTACCCCGGCTTTGGGAGATAAAGTTTGTAGGCTCTTTAGGGCATCTTCTCTTGTATTCTAACGCTGCATCAGCTGATTGCCAAATAATTTGAACCGGCAGTAAAAACATTCTGCAGGAGTCAACGTAAATGATCCATCTTTTTAGCACATCTCAAAACAAGTGTATTCCCCGACCGGTCATTCAATGATTGCAATTTACACGGTTTAAGGACTGAGAAGCAGGATTGAATGACAAACAGGGTAAATACAATTGTGGAGAATGTTCGCCTCCAAGATAAACAGTGTTCTCCACCACTCACGTTTGGTTTTTAAAAGATTTATTCAACTAGTTGATCTCACAGTTAGTCACAGTTTCTCAACTCACCCGCGTTCTAAAAAGTAACTATTTGACACTACAATTTGTACAGTACAAAGCGTCCTGGATCACGTAGCGATTTCCGGCGTCTATCAAAAGGCTACTAATGATTGGTTCCTTCGAATCACACCACAAACGATCTTATTTCATGATAACAACAATTACTCAAATGCTAAAATAATCAAATCTCACTCAATCCACAATTAGCTTTAGTCTCCAACACCCTCCCCCCATATGATTTCCGCTCAGGGAACATATGTTCTGCCTTGGGACTGAAGTGTCACAATATCTTAAATTTGAGTAATAAAACAAAATGTTCAAAGTTCTATGCTCTGATACTTGATTTCTCTGCACTACTCAGTCATTCAGGTCTGAACGAGTGTATTCATCCCCGAAGAGGAGAAACACAAGAAAACATAAACATTCAGAATAAAAACTAATGTTCAAACAAGTTCGATAACATCAATGAAGAAAAGAGTTCACAGTTTATGGTTCGTATTCCGCAAGGTCCTGAATTCTAGCTCTAGCAGCAACTGAAGCATCCCGTCTAGTTCTCGGCCTGAATAGTGGAGCGCTTGGATTCAGGTTTGCTGTGGGCGTGCACGTAGGTGTGTCAGCAGCTCTATCACAGGACAGCTCAAGTGGGTAAAGATGCTGTATAGGGCGATCTAGCACACTGTGAGCAGTCTTCAGTTGCACTGCGCGGATGACGCCGTCCTTTCCGGGATAGACTTGCTTCACTGTGGCCAATGGCCAGGTACCACGATTTTTGATGTCTCCTTTCTTTGGCTGGAACGTTGTCACTTTATGAGTCAGGTTGTGCCTTTCGCGTAATGCCGCCACGTATTCTCTCTGCCAACGGTTCCTTGGATTATCCTTGCAAGTATTAAGATATTTGGCTCGTCTGCGGAGGCCTTGTTCCTTGATTCGCCATGTCTCTTCGTCTGGCAACTGATTTGTGCGTTGGAAAAGGAAGGTTGAGGGGGTGAGAATTGGTAGCTCAATGTCATCTTCCACATAACTAAGCGGCCGTCGGTTGATCTGCGTTTCGACATCGAGTAGAACTTCACTAAGCTCCGCCCACTTTAGAATACCTCCCCCAATGACTTTATACAGCGGACTTCACTACGCCAATCAAGGAGCTCAGCTCAGGTTGAACTGCCATACAATATCGTACTTCTCTAGGAGTTCCTGCAGGCGCTCGTCTTGTCTTAGTTGGCGAAGCCATTTAGCAGCTTTGATGAAGGTCTTGCCATTATCTGAGTATATCTTCCTTGGTCTGCCACGTCTAGCTATGAATCTCTTCAGGCAGGGAATAAACGACTCTGTTTCGAGATTGGGAACAAGTTCCAAGTGCACGGCTCTAGTCAGACTACAGGCAAATAGGGCGAGATAGGCTTTGCCTTTACGATTAGCGGTCTGCCTGTAACGAATGGGTCCGGCAAAATCGATTCCTACCACTTCAAATGCTGTCTGTCCTCGAGTTCGGTCACTGGGTAGAAGGCCTGGGGGCGGGGCAGTTAGTGCAGTTGCTTGGAACCTTTTACATCCCCAGCAGTCTTTTCTCACTGATTTCACAAGGCTTCGCAGCTTGGGTACCCAGTACTTCTCTCTCACTACTGCCATAGTCAAACCTACACCACCGTGGAGGGTCTCATAGTGTACCTACTGAACCAATTTCTTGGTAAACAGCGCTGCAGAGGGCAAGTATATAGGGTACATCCCTTGGATTCTGCCACGACACTCCCCTAGGCCTTCATGGTTGACTTGTAAGTTAAGCTCTCTTTGTGTCTGCTCGTAATGGGGCGTTAAGCGAACTCTTTTCTGTACGCGATAAATCCATTGCTTCGTTACTGCTTCGATCTCTGCTGTAGATAGGGGGCCGGATAGTTTCATGTGTCTTCTACAGTTGTGTGCAAATCTTGCGATCCAAGTACCTTTTCGCAAGGCTTGACGCAAATTATACTTCTCGAGTAGCCGGTCTATGTCATCAGGGACTACTTTGGTTAGAGTTGTGTTGAGTACTTCACGTATCATCTTAGCTTCTTCCTCTGAAGCGGCCGTTGCGGATATCACTGGATTGGGGGGCCACTTCTCTCGGTCTGACAGCCACCCAGGTCCCTTCCACCACAGTTCAGTTGTTTTCCTCCCTCTGCTTCCCAAGTCAGCTGGATTATCTTGAGTTGGCACGTGTCTCCATTGGATCTCTGGGCGCTGATGAATTTTGTTCACTCGGCTTGCAACAAACTGCTTGTACTGGCCGTTCCCACAGATCCAATGGAGGGCAATTGTACTATTCAACCAGGCATAGACTGTTGGAGTGGGTAGGCCATCTAATGTATTTCTCACATTCGTCACCAGGTTAGTGGCCATGTGGGCTGAAATGAGCTCTAGGCGGGGTACTGTAAGGCCCTGTTTGGCCAAGCGACCCTTGGCTGTGACAAGGCGTTGCGTAGTTCCGGCCTGTTGCCGCACCACGGAGTGAACTGTGGCGCCTACTCCATGTGTGCTAGCGTCACCAAACGCGTGCAGCTCCAATTCTATTACAGGTTCACGGTGGTTCACAACGGGACGGGGTACTGTCTCTCCAGTCGGTATCGTATTTTGCCACTTTATTACTCTCTCCATTAGAGGTCTGCTTAACTCAGCGTCCCATGGTAGTTTTTGGTTACAAATGTCGTGGTAGATCATCTTCCCTTGCAATGTCAGCGGTGTCACTAAACTCAGGGGGTCGTATATCTTAGCTAGCTGCTCCAGTACTTCTCTCTTTGGTGAGGGGGTCTCGCCTTGAGGAAAAGGGACAGTAAGCGTATCCGTTGTTTTATCCCATGGCAATCCAAGTACCTTGGAATCAGTCGGCTGTGCACCCAGCTGCTGCTTAGCAAACGTCAACTCGTTGCTGACTTTTTCTGTATCCCGGCTGTCTTCCAACTCGGTCATGTTGGAGCTCCATTTGTGCAAAGTAAACTTCGCGTCACTAAATATCTCAATGGCACTGTTTTTCCTCTGTCTGGCCTTTTCCAGGGTCAAACCACCACTCAGAAGATCGTCCACGTACAGGCTTTTTCGTAGACTTTCAATCATTTCGGGCATTGCCTCTTTCTAAGAATTCATATGCTGCTCGATTACTCCTCCCAAGAGGAACGGGGAACATGTCAACCCAAATAGCGCACGGGTAAACCTGTACGTCTCCAAATCAGGATCTTCGTTCACTCGCCAGTGAAAGCGGAGGGCATCACGCTCTTGCTCTTTAATTCGAATTTGTAAGAACGCCTTTTGAATATCACCAAATATGGCTACAGGGAAGAAACGTTGGCGGACAAGGACCTCCCACAACTTGTTCTGAAGCGCAGGGCCTGGGTATAAACACTCGTTCAAAGATGGCGCATTAGGGCTGGCTCTCGCAGACTCGTCGTAAACCACTCTTAGTTTCGTACTTGCAGCGTTGTGGCGTATCACAGGTTTGTGAGGGATGTAAAATTCTCTTCCCTTGATTTCTTCTGGTGCAGTTTCAATGATGTTAGTTTCTAATTGTTCCCGAATTATACCGCCACAGTCGTCAGTGAGGTTGTTGCGCTCTAGTTTCTTGCTTAAGGTAGAAAGGCGGCGTAAACTTCCCTGTTTATTTGATGACAGAACTGGATGATTGCCTCGCCAGGGTAGGCCCGTTTCGTACCATCCCTCAGGTGAACGTTCGAGCTGTTCCTTAAACTCTTCGTGTACCACGCCCTGGTCATGCTCTGGTGCGTCTGATAGCCCCAGGATGTCAAGCCTGCAGAGGTCCTCATTGTCACTTTGTGATGTTGGCGTGAGCAACATTGTGTTTGTGGTCAAACTCTGATCCAGGGCTTATAATAAACCATCCAAGTTTTGTTTTTTCCACCACCGGTTCTCCGTCTCTCCCGATTTCAGGCTTCGTATTGGTTTTAATGCGTGCATATTCACCGCTTCCTAATACGACATGTACCGGAAGTTGCTCCTTAACGTCATGGTCTGCGATTTTGACTCCCTGTAAATGGGGATACTTGTCTAACAATTGTTCGTACTTGGGGTTGTCAATTGATTATAGGCTCTCCTTTATTAATCTTCATTAGTTTCACACAGATCTGGTAGTTCCCATCCAAAGATTCCACTACGGTATCGTACACTTCCAGTTTCGTGACTTGCGAACTGATCAACATGTCTACACGCTTTGTTTTCGTTTCGCATGGTTTTTTCTTTAGTAGATCCAACAGCTTTGCAGACGCATCAGGAGCTCCCCGCGCCGGTATCTATCAACGCGCGACTAGTTATGCCATCAACTTTCACCGTCACGACTGGCAGAATGCCTTCATTGTTTTCACTGGCTGTCATCAACGTCTGCCTCCCGCTGTCTCTTTGGTCTCGATCACATATCGAAGTATGATGACGTTTACGACAGTGCTGATAGGTAGCGCCGCTAAAACATTCTCCAGCCTGATGATTTGGTGTAGCGCAATTGAAACAGAGCCTTTTCCTTGCGAGAAATTGTTTACGCTCGTCTAGAGCTGAGATCTTTTAGCACTCAGATGACTTGTGGCCTCCGTCACCACAATAAACACATTTGCTTGGTTTACGTTCTTGGCCTTGTGCTTGAAAGAGCTTGTTCGAGCGCTCTCGTCTGCGATGAAGTTGCTCCGATGTTTCTCTTTCCATTGCCTTCACGTCGACCGGGTTTCTTCTTGTCCACAGTCTCACCGCCTCTGACAACTGGGCGAAATCCCACTCCCAGTCTGGATCCATTCGAACTAGATCTCCACGAATTGCTGGTAACTTGTCCAACGTCATCGGTCCGATTCCATTCACTTGCTCTAGTTTGTTCATCGTCTCCAATGCCTGGACGCAGTACGACAACTTCTCGCTAAACTCACTTATCTTCTTACGATTCGCGCTCGTGAGAACTGGGAGATCCATGATTTCCTTTAAGTAAGCCTTTTAAACTATTTCGGGTTCTTTTCCATATCTGCCTTGTAGTATCGACTTGGCTCTGTTGTAGCCTTCTGAGGTAAACGGCAAGGCTTCCACAGCGCTTTTAACCTTCGATCCAAGCAACCCACACAAATAAGTCAATTTATTAATGGACGCAATATCCGCTTTGTCGATCGTCTCCGTGAATTGACCCCAGAACCTGGGCCAATCCAAGAAAGAGCCTTCGAACCTTTCAATTTCGATATTTGGTAGTTTCCCCGATGTTTGTTTGGATGACGCACCTCTCTGATTTGCTTGCATGAGGTCGGCCTGAAGCTTAATCTTCCTTTCATGCAGTTCCATTTCAAATTTCAGTTGATCTTCTCGTGCAGTCATCTCGTCTTCACGTTTTCTGTTTTCGAGCCATTTGCGAAGTAGGCGAACTTCTTCGTCCGCTTTGGACATTCGACCTCGGCATTCCACGAATCTATTTCGGAAAGATCTTCCTTTTCTTCGATTTTTAATGCTTTTAAGCATCGTAGATCTGAGTGCTCCCGAATGTCTCTCGATAGCTTCTATTGTTCCTGAACTAAGTACTTGCTCCGTTCGCTTGGCATGGATTGCCAGTTGTGTTAATTTGGTTTTCAGTTTTCCCTTTGCTTCTTCGAGTTCCATCCTCTGTCGGCGTTATGTTAGATGGAATTCAGAACAAAATAATACTTACACTCCTATCGGTACTTGTCCCGTCGGAGGTGCCACTTGTGGAGAATGTTCGCCTCCAAGATAAACAGTGTTCTCCACCACTCACGTTTGGTTTTTAAAAGATTTATTCAACTAATTGATCTCACAGTTAGTCACAGTTTCTCAACTCACCCGCGTTGTAAAAAGTGACAATTTGACACTGCTATTTGTACAGTACAAAGCGTCTTGGATCACGTAGCGATTTCCAGCGTCTATCAAAAGGCTACTAATGATTGGTTCCTTCGAATCACACCACAAACGATCTTATTTCACGAAAACAACAATTACTAAAATGCTAAAATAATCAAACATCACACAATCCACAATTAGCTTCAGTCTCCAACAAAATACAAAAACCTTTTATTAACGTTTTCAGTGTAATTGTTATATTTGTTCAGGAAAAAATTAACATCCCACATCAACTAAACAAGGAACGTTACGTTTATAAAAACTGGTTTGATTTTAGATTTAAGCCCATTTAGTAATTACCCTTACATGTATATATGAAAACAAAAGAAAAAACACTGTAGATAGGAAAAGCCAAAAAATACTGTGTTTAACTAAGTACAACAAAACCAACACAAAACCTGCAAGGGCGCCGAGTTTTAGGCATTAACTGGTTTGATTTTCATCTCAGCTCGTTTAACAGAGTAGTAATGACCCTTCCAGTGATACCAGTTTACCCCGTCAGCATAAGAAGAGCGGTTGTCCTTAAGATAGCGGCCGTTCAGGTTGGAGTGGTGACAGGCATTGTACCACCAGGCTCCCTTGTATAGCGTGGCACAATTCCCGCCATATCTGTCGTTGTCTCGATCTTTGGTTATGAACGCCATGCCACGATGATAAGAAAGCGAGTCACCAGCAGTTCCTAAAAAAAACAGCAGAGAAGAAGCGTATGGTATAACAAAATGTCGCAACTCAGCCATTCATTCATTCATTCATTCATTCATTCATTCATTCATTCATTCATTCATTCATTCATTCATTCATTCATTCATTCATTCATTCATTCATTCATTCATTCATTCGTTTATTTTTGTCATTTACCAGAAATAAAACAACAGAAATACATTAAAGATAACTATAAGTGTTCTTTACATCTTTCATCAGCAATTTAATGTACCGGTTTATTCATATATTTTACATTTATTTATTTCTCCCCCACTGATTTTTTCACAAACGTTAAGTTACAAAGAGACCAGCTCCTCATTCACGCCTAGGTAGCTTAGTTGCACTTGCATCGCAGAGCTCATGGGTTCGAAACCCGTCCAAGCCTGAATTTTTTCAGACTTCCCTTTTACCTCCTTTTTAAACTGCTGAACGTCTTTCATCCGCAGCTCAAAAGATGATCATATTTCGTACGCTAATTCTTAGTTCGAATTAACGTTACTAAACGCAGTCTCTTTTTTTCTTTTCAAAATAAGAAAATAAGTAATAATCAATCTATCAAATAAGCAGCCTTTTGTTACTTAATCCACAAAATAAAGTGAATAACAGACAGTTAATGTTAATTAACCTGTGCGACTAATATTAGAATTATAAAGGAAATAAAGGGAGATGCAAAATTGACCATAAGAGGACACAGAAAAGATCTAACCCCAGATGGGATTAAAACCCACGACCCTCCGTGCTGTAGATCGGATCGTCTAACCCTTTAAGCTACTGAAGACTCGTTGGTGATTAAGGGTCATTTTTGTTGGCAGTTGGACTTGCGAGCCGCATCACGCCATCACAAGCTAAGGCTTCACTGCAACACGCAGTCACATTAATATTAATTGCAAGAAATGCCTCGGCTATGAAGGAGCCTCCAACTAACCAACCTATGCGACTGATATTAAAATTATAAAGGAAATAAAGGGATATGTAAAGAATCGACCAAGACACAGAAAAAATCTGAGCCCCAGATTAAAGCATCCGATCTAGAACACGGAGGGTCGGGGGTTCGATACCCCATCTGGGGCTCAGATTTTTTTCTGTGTCCTCTCATGGTCAATTCTTTGCATCTTCCTTTATTTACTTCATAATTTTAATGTTAATTGCAAAAAAAACATCCTGGGAGCTATCAAGAATACCGTCTATGATCGCTTTTTCATGCGCGAACAATTGCTATTTTAGTTCTTGTATCTGTTAAGAGTTTGAATTTATCCTTAAACGAAGCGAATGCGAATATTTGGAATTAATGAATGTTCTCATTAACATATCTGATCATCCAATTATTATTGTATACCTACCAGAGTATGAACCAAGCGGACTCAGCCTGTATTTGCTTCCCTCATTACCAACACCAAAGGAACTGTACTCAGCATATGCTGTATTGCCACTGAAGTCTTCAAGATCCACTCGAAGCTTGTTTGGTTTTTTTGTCAGGTGATGAATCTTGTCCAGTCCCAGCCAAAATTCCCCATTGAGATTTCCAAAGCCTCGTTTGTAGTCATCCCAGCCGCGGTAGAAATCAACCGAGCCGTCCAATCTTTTTTGAATCACAGTCCACCCCCCACCGGCTGTTGTTTGGTCACAGTACACATCAAAGGCACAGCCATTGTCGGGTTTGATCTTGTAAACACCGCTGAATCGCTTGCCAGATTTGTAGAGTTCAGAGCAGCTCTTATAAACTGAAAACCAAAGAAAATAAGGAGAAAGTTAACCGCACTGTACTGAGATTGTGTTACAAAGAGCAGTCAGGTTATTTTACATACCTTTTAAGAGCGCCTGTCCGTAAAAATCAAACTTATCGCGGCGAGGGTGGAAAATGAAATTTCTTTCATATTATAATGTTAGATAGGCTAGGATATAACTGAAATTACTGCCTAGTTTTTTTTCTGTGAAATATCCTTTTATATCAAAGAAAAATGCAAATAACGAAAATCCGTTAAAGTCGTCATTTGAGCGCTAAATTTTTATACGGGTTTGAGAGCCTCGCGTGCGAAAACAAATCATTCTACCGCCTTTAAAACACTCAAAAATAAAAAATGGCAGCGTTTACACGAACGCGGTTTCATTTGTAACCGCATCGCTTTCGATGCGGTTACACTTGTCTACACGACGCCGGTAGAGACTGTTACCGAAACTTGGTCGATTTGAAAACGCTGACAAAAGTGGGCGTTTTCAAAACGATACGTTTTCATCTGTCGTGTAAACGGCGAAACCGCATCGATTTGAATACGGTTACTATTTTGGCGCGAAATTTCACTTGGGCGCGAAGATTCAAAATGGTATGACGATTGGTTTATGAATTAGGCAAGAAAAGTGAAGGTATAACAGTAACTTGAAGGGGTATAGGATATTACGGGCTGGTTTTACACCAATCTCCTCCCACGCGCTTTCCCCACCCCACTCCTTCCCCGGTCTATGAGTAGTAACATTAACTAGTCCCTAAGTGTCGCCCATCAGGTTGGAAACAGAGCATTCTTTCACATTTCAGACTGCATTCATTAGTCAATAGGAAACGATTCTGCTCCTCCCTTTAGTTCCGTTAACAGACCACCATAACCTGTTACTATCCCTATCCACCCGTCAACAGACAGCACACTTACCTGCAGCGTTATGTCTATCTATCTATCTGCCAGTATGTCCAGTCGATTCACTTACCGGTCAAAATTTATAGCGTTTGAAAACTCTTGCGCAAGGCCAAATGACACCATCGAATTCACCATTTCATAATCTGATAAGAGAGCTCGGTGAATTGAGGAAAGGAATTCAATATTTAAAAAAGAAAAAAAACATCGATTGAATCTTCGGAATCTTCGGAAGTCTAGCCTAAATAAACGTTTTCCCCTCACGGGTATTTTTTCAGAGAACACCCTTTTCTCTATGAAATGAGCGGTGCTCCCTGTCAATTTTCTTTTAGCGCCGGATTTTCTTCTTATTAAATGCCATTTCTGATTTGCGCGATAGTCACTGAACAAAGCCGGTATGTTTAACTGTCGCTTGTTTTGTATTTTGATCTCAAAGGGCATTTCTGGGTTATGCGTTCTATCTATTTGACCTCTGTTGTTTATGTTTAGCGACTGTCGTTCTTATTTCGTTTGTGGCATTTGTGTCAGATTTGGTATGGCTCATTTCAGTGTGTCTTGTGACAGTATAGCCTCTCTTTTTATCGTTGTAAGGATAGGATTTGAACCGTGTAATAACCATACATTATCTTGCAGCTTTTGTATTGCCGGGCCCGGCTTTTTGCTTTTGTTGCAAGATGTGTTTCTTATCACGGTGATTTGTCTCCTGATCCTTTCTTTAGCATTGTATCTTCTTTGAAAGCAATGCAATGCGTTAAATCTTAGTTGGTTAAATTGAGGGCTAAAGGCAGCTTTAGTTCTGACGGCTGTGTGTTTGATATCGCTCCGCTCCGCTCTGTAACTGTGACGTTTGCGTTGCGGTAGCATAGTATTTTCCTCCTGTGTTTTGATTACACCATTGAATGATTAGGCAATTCTTCTGTGTTTCTCTGGCCAGGGACTGCTACAACTGAGTCCTTTGGCCGTTAGTAAATTCTCTGGTATTTCAGGCAATGGTCAGGCAAGACCGTGGTTTTGATCCTAATCTTGCGGATCCCTTCAGTCTCTCTTCAGTTGCCGATTCTTTAGAAATGATAGAGATGAGTTCTCGGTATCATTTCAACAATCGCGCTCCCCTTTCAAATTATAAACCCACGCTTCGGATAAAAAGGCAAAAATAACTAACCCCACCCCTACAGGAATTCTTTTGTTGGCTGCATTGGACTGGAAATCTACGAGACGGTTTACGGACAAACTAGCCGATTCGTTGCAGCTGGATTACTAGTAACCATCTCGAAAAAACCGACTCTACATCCTTACTCGAAAATCCAACTCGAAATCCTAACTCGAAAATCTAACTCGAAAATCCAACTCGAAATCTTGACTCGGAAGTTAGTTTGAAAGTAGAATATATAAGTCATATATATATATAAATCAATTAAACCACATTTATAGCATTAAAAGAATAGGAGTTTCCCCCTTTTTAAGTTGAATCAGTGAAAAGAAGAAGTACGCCTGTGTCTTGTCAGTTGTAGCATTGCGTTCTTGAGTTCTTTTTCGAGGAGCTCGTTTTTAGCTTTCTCAGGAGTCTTCGTATGTGCAGTACACGAAACATTGCTCACTGGTCTAGGAAGATTCAAGATACCTAGCACCTTCTGTGCAATGTGACACTGAACACTTGTAACTCGATATTCACTTCATTGATGTGGGTAACGTGCACGTGATCCTGGCCGGGCACTTATGCGCTCAGGGCGCTTTTAGAAAAGTACTGCAAATGGGCCAAGCTACGACTACCCTGGTGATGATGACTTTGTCAAGCTTAAGGACTGTACAAGAGATCTGAGAGCCCACCTTTCCAGCTTTGTTTTTTCTCCGCAAAAAAAAAAATCGACGTTCAAGTATTAGGGTCAGTTTTTGGTTTTTTGACTTACATATAAACCACCATCCCTACGATTAAAAATATAAAATTTGTAACTTTAAGGGTATCAGAGTAGTGAATTCCCCGCCGACCAACCCGACCTCCCCCACCCCCATCCCCCCTGGCGATAAGCGTCAATTGTGGTCATTGTTTACTTTCCTAAACCAGTTTTTTCGTTGTTCCTGTCAGTTTCTTTCAATTTCCGAGAAGATAGGAATCTTGACAGCCTTGGTCTATCTGGTAATGGCCACGAAAACACGGAAACTAACTTATTACTAGCGCAAGCGGGTGAGGACCGTAACTACCTTATTACTAGCACGAGCGGGTGAGGGCCCTATTTCGCCTATTAATTTTCCAATTTCAGATTTCATATTATTATTTTTTTCACGGAGTTGAAAGAAACTGGCAGGGGCAGCGAGAAATCGGTCTAGGAAAATAAACAATAACCACAATGTTATTGACGCTTATAGGTAGGGGGGGAGGTCGGGTTGGTGGGGAATTCACTAATATGCTCTCAAATATACAGATTTCATGTTTTTAATGGATGTTTTTCCTTTTTTTTTTTCGCGAAAACGTTGACGTTCCAGGGTCTGTATTACTGTAAGTTAAAAAACAAAATGACACTAATACTTGAATTTTTTCGCAAAAAAAAAAAAAAACCAAGCTGGCAAGACGGGCTCTCGCATCTCTTGAACAGTCTTTTAGCTTGACAAAGTTTTCATCGATCACCAGGGTAGTCGTAGCTTGGCCCACAAGCAGTACTTTTCCCTATTTACTGTTTCTAAAAGTACCCTCTACGCGAAGGATGCCTGGCCAGGATCACGTGCGCGTTACCCACATCAACGAAGTGAATATCGAGTTACAGTTGTTCAGTGTCACATTGGCTATTGGTTTGAGCCGTCGCTGCAAAAAACGAACACTCAAAACAACACAACAGGAACAAAGTCACACGTTGTTCTCCACTTTACTGATCGACTGCTTCATTTAAGAAGGTAAAGGAGCTGTAAAGTTTGATTTGCACTACTTTTTCCTGCGACATCGAAATGGTATGCAAATTTGTTGCACATGTTTCGTAGGCTAATTGACGGGAATAACTATCTATAATGGTCTATATTATTTTAGAACAGAATAGGAAAGAAATCTGGGATCGAAAAACATTGAATAGCTGTCTTCAGTCAGTCTGATTAGTTTTAGAGCCCAATATGTGATGTTTGGAAACATTCACGGGCTCCAGATGTCAAGTGTTTGTGAATCGGTTCTGATCTCATAATTCTTGACGTGAATTGCGAGCCGCAAGTATCGCACACATTTTCGATCTTCCTTGAGTGGGAAAGAGTTTGAATCAGAGATTGAAACTTGGAACAAATAAAAAGTTCTTTTCTTCCTCTTTCGAGATATGAGAATTAATTTAGAGAAAATTACATACCAGAAATACTTTTATTTTAATGAACATAGGCATTAGTTTCAAGGCCATTTTAAGTGGCATACACAAATCTGTATGCTTTAGAAAGCAGCCAGCGAGTTTGGAATGTTTATTGTATTAATTTTCTTGTGAGATGGTTGGTCTAGGTTTGTATAAAGTTTCAAGTTCATTGGGTTATTTTACACCGTGAACGGGGCTTCGTCCTTTGACCTAAATTTTCGCGGTTTTCATCGGCCCGTGACCGCACCTAGGCCGCATTTCAAACTCTTGCAATTTTCTCAAAAAATAAAATACCTTGGAACTTTAAAATATGAATTCGAAAAAAGTTAATCCAAGGATATCTTCAGACGAAATATCAGAAATTCGACCAAGTGGTCACTGAAATGCAGTTCTCGGTTCTTACAGGCAGCCGCTCTTACTCATTTAAAGTAAAATCTTATGGCCTGAGATTCTTACAATATCACAGACATTAAAGCCTTAAGTAAAGAACATAGTACCAACCAACAGACAAACCAACAATCAAACAAATCATGGAACCTTAACCTTTACCGTTTTGTCCGGTCCCGTCTCCTGTGAATCCAGCTTTGCACGTACAATTGAATCCTCCCTTGGTGTTGTTACACACGGTATCATAACTGCAGTTGTGTGTTCCTGTCACGCATTCATCTATATCTGAAATGAGGTGAAAAGGATGACCAAAAAAGTAGTTAACGGAATACCTCTGGTACCTGTGGGTCCATTCCCAACTATAGCATCTCCAACAACACTAAAGAAACATTGCGTGTGACAGCGGTATCCTAAAAATTACCTTCAAGGTTCAGAATGTATTAGCAGTAGCGCTCCGGCGGAAAGTGGAAAGTTATGCCAAGCCCTATCTCAGATTTTCTAAGGGAGATTTTGCAATTCACCTGGCATTTTAAGCAGTCGTTTGACCGTCATTTTAATACAATTCTCCTGGAAGTTACTTGAAAGGTTGCGGAGATGTGTTTTAACAAGTAATATAAGGTAAAGTAATTTTTGGAATCAAGGTGACACTATCATTAACTCGTGCAAGTGGAAATGGCGATGGAAGTGGTCATTGATGCCATGGGTTTAACCAAAAGGTGGCTTTAATTTATAATAGTTTGGAATGGTCTTTGAAATGTAATAGTGACGGTGATGTACTTGTGGGGACGCTCTTAGGGTTCTTCACGCGTTTGTCCCCCACGAAGGAATGCATTATGAGCGCAAGGAGGGTCTTCACCATTACATTACCGCGGGAACGCTTGTCGGAAATTTTGAATGAAACGCGTAAACCAGCTGTGAGTGGCTTGAGTTTTGATACTCTCTCTTAATCTTTTAAAAATGTATTTTAGACTTGATCGCGGGCAATCCTAAACGAAATCTTTACGAGCAAAAATACTGGCTTTTTAGCCTGGAAGACCGTAAACGAGACCCAAATCTGGAATTTACACCCTAAGCGAGACCAGCATCTCCACCTCCCCTCTCCCCGTGCATTTCATATGGGGGTATGTGACCTTTCATGTATTGTTAAATTATCCGGAAATTTTCTTTTACTACAGGCACATGCAAAAGATGTTTACGAAAAATTCCGCTACGCTCAAGACGAAATACTTGGAAAATTTCTTTGCCGCTAGCGGGTCGCGTCGGCGTACGGAAATATAATTGTTGACCATTGTTATCAGCAATGTAATTACCACTCTCTGCTTCATTTTCCCATTAAAAAAAATAGCCACACGTAAAGAAATAACAAAGTGATTTGAGGAACACAGTTGCCTTTCAACACTGTACTTGCGCCTGTACTGAATAAATATTAATATCGGTGGAACAAATTTGCACCGTGCTAACGGTAAAATTGCGCGTCTCCGATTTCATTTCGTTTGGCAGATTTTCATTTAAATCAGGGAATCTAAACCTTCTTTGGATTTCAGTGAAAAAGCCCTTTTCCAGAGCCGTTAGCTATTCGTTCGGTATCTGTCCGTTAATTGATGGATTACTTTTATCTTACGCAGCGAAATCATTTATTGCATCGAAATCACTTTCGGTAAGCTATGCGAACTACGACCGAGTGACACGAGCATGTCCTCTGGTGAAGTCACAATAATTTTTTTAATTCATGAGTCTTTTCACGTCATGAATTTATTTATTTTTGTGTTTTACCAAAACGGAGCAAGCTTTTAATAAGCTGATATCATTTTCTGTTACTGCTTTAAAATGACCAAGATATAAAAAATAAATGCTACAGCTGTCGGAAAGCTCAACCTCCTCGCTCATCCAAAACGATACAGGTGCACGCCTTGAATAGGAAAAAATAGACCGGTTTTGATGGCAAAAACCTCACTCTTTGTCTAGGGAAATGTTTGAAGAAAAAGGTTTCTCAGTGTGTCTTGGTTGGGCGCAACTCTTTCCCGATAAGTATGTGAGATCAGTTTGAACACAGAAGTATTAATAGCTCAGCAACTATCATATTGTTATTAAAAAGTGAAAACGACCTGAACAATAGCATTGATACAACTATGTTCACCTCCTGAAAATCATGGCAAGAGCTCATGAGTTAAACCTTTAAATAATTAACGTAGCTCTCAAAGGAAATAAACGACAAATGCCGGAATCTTCACCTGTACAGCTCTGTCCTTTTCCGGTGAATCCAGGTCTGCACGTGCAATAGAATGCCCCCCTGGTGTTATTACAAGCAGCATCGCTACTGCAGTTGTGTGCTCCTGTTAGACACTCGTTTATATCTGCAAGAAGTTGAAAAGCTTACAATTAAGAAAGAACAAATAAAATATGTTCAGCACAACGAATTCGATCTCTAACGATACAAAAGACAAATAGCACAATACTGTATGTAATAAATTGCAACCGATTGGATGATATATACGTATGTACGTATCTAATCTGTTTTCAGGAGCCACTTCTCAATCCCTTTCATGCAATTTAATTCTATTAACGTCCTTCTTAAGTAGTTTGGAAGATACTTGATATGAGTTTTAATACAAAGGGTGAGATCAAGCGACTTTTGCAAAATTAAGGTGAGTTTAAACCTATATAAATGCAATTGAAAATGTGCCTGAGGAAGTGCAAAAATGATACATTGTGTGACGTTGAGTCATTTGTTTTTCAAAAAGGTGTGTTGTAAACTTTCAAAGCCTTTAAGATTGGTTCAAAAAGTCATGCACTGTTGCTTATGAAATCTTAATTTAGAATAACCTTTCTTTAATTAGGAACGGTGTTCGAATAACACCCAGGATGGATTGTTTATTTTGTTTTGAAGCTGTTCTAATAAAAAAAAATGGTCAAACTAGGGCCGACTTTTTAAAATACGGCTGTACTTGCAAATACTAATCAAGGCTAGATTATTGGTAACTGACGCATCGCGAAATAAAGAATTTGATTTTGTAATCTTAGCTGTTAAAAGCAGTTAGGGGATAAAACTAACCAATGTAATGACTGAACAATTCTGTTTTCTAATAGTTAATAAAACTCACGTAGGAAGCCAGACTGGTTCTAGAAGATGGAATAAGTGTGTTACAATTAACAATTGGTCTCGGTAAAAGGGTTTAACTCCTTAAGGACAAATGTTATGAAACCGACGCTCAGTAAATTCCAACTGAAAATTTGTACTCAAGGTTACAGTGAAGAAGAAAGGCTCTTTGAAACCTTGAATAAAATCTGTTTCTCAATTTTGTTATCGTAGCAAGCGGGATTCTATATATCATACATTTGTCCACTGAAAATTTACTTAAATTATCTCCGCAAAGTGGCAGTTTGGTTTAGTGATTACAATTAATCAAAGTTTGACCGAAATATTGGAGAACATCTTTTCGGAATCAATGTTTCTGTGCGAGTAACCGAAAAATTGTTCAATTACACCATGCTTTTTCTTTCATCATTACATTTTTAAGAAAAAAAAATGAATGAACAATGTTCGTTACCCCCTGACTTTATTAGCAGAATAGTGAATAAGTAGCGCATTGAGAGAATATCAAGATTATGTCTCGTTGTTCACTTTTACATCCGTTAAGATATAATATTAAGTCCTGATAATTATTACATCACCGAAGTTGAAGTCTCATACAAAGAGCATAATTCTCAGAGGAATAACAAACAAATCATGGAACCATAACCTGTACAGTTGTGTCTGTCTCCTATGAATCCAGTTTTGCACGTGCAATTGAATGCTCCTTTGGTGTTCTTGCACAAGGTATCATTACTGCAGTTGTGTGTTCCTGTCACGCATTCATCTAGATCTGAAACGAGGTTAAATGGATAACGCTTGCTCGCGGATAATCAAAAAGTGCACTGTCTTGCAGATCATCGAATATAGCTGTTAAAATGGATAATACTCGCTCGGCTGCAGCAGAGAATTTGGTCTATTAACTGGGCAAATGGGCAACCAAAATATTACCAGTAATCCCCAGGCCCAGGTTGTTTAAACAGCGGATGATGTCTATCAACAATAACAACAGCAATCTTTATCCAGTGAATAAAATGTACTCAAACTATAGGGACCTATCCGCTGGATGAAGTTTTTTGCTTCTTGAGCAACTGAGGCCTGAAATACTGAAAAATCAGTAAGGAAATGCAGCTTGCAATTATTCTAATTCAGTGTACTAAAAAATGTAAGATAAATTTGATATTAGCTTTAATTATTCACAAAGTGTAAAAATATTGTAATTATGCTCCATAAGTGCTTTTTTTTACATTATGCTCGTTTTCTCCAATAAAGCTGGTGCAATGCTGTCTAATTTGTGAGTAATGTAAAATAAAACAAACAAGCAAACAAACCAACAACAACAGCAACAACAAACTTTGCTATATTTGCCCGTTACGGAATGGACACTGGTTTTGACTTTTAATCCTTTATATAGAATGTTTTCACATGACGTCACGGCGGCCATGTTGGTGTCCCAAAACAAAGAAATGGCGGTCATGTTGGTGTCCCAAAACAAAGAAATGGCGGCCATGTTGGTGTCCCAAAACAAAGAAATGGCGGCCATGTTGGTGTCCCAAAACAAAGAAATGGCGGCCATGTTGGTGTCCCAAAACAAAGAAATGGCGGCCATGTTGGTGTCCCAAACTAAACCCCTGGGAATTGACTTCTATTTTTATGCAAATACTTTGTTTTGTTTCAGTTAACCAATATGGCCGGTAGTCACGTGAATGAAAACACTCTACAACAAAAAGAGAAACAAAGTCCTGCCATTTTTACCTGAACAGTTGTATCCGTCACCAGTGTACCCTTGCTTGCACGTGCAATTGAATGAACCTTTAGTGTTGTTACATACGGCAAAGTGGCTACAATTGTGTGTTCCCGATGCGCATTCGTTAACATCTGCAGTAATAAAGGGAAACACAGTCGAAGATAGATGAAAAACGAGGGAAACGAAAACTAGTAGACCATCAGTGTCCGTTTAGGAAATGAAGTGAATTAAATCTTTTTTTTTTTTTAATTGCTGTGCTAAATTGCTTTTTGTTAAGAATTATGAGTGGTTTGGTCTTAGTTAATTAGTTAACGTATTTGTGGTAAACTTTTAAAGATATAGAAGCAAAAAGACTGTCAATCATGAGATCTTCAGGAGGAGCAATTTGCCCGACGGAATTTGTTTGCGTCTTTAGCGTGTTAGTTTGATTCACGTCAGAAAAGCAATGATATTTCACTTCCATGCATGGCAAATTATCCAATATTTGCTACTATTTCTACAAAGAACATGTTAGATTTCCAGAAGAAAACTACTAGCTGATTGAGAAAATTCCCCCTTACCCTGTTTGCAGTGTGCAGACATAAATCCAGGCGGACACAAACACCGATATCCTTTGTCTGTGAACCCAGATTGACAGGTACCACCGTTATCGCAGTGGAAGCTATCACAAGCACTCTAAAAAATAATACAAATAAAGTATGAATTGGAATTTTAACAGAGATGAACCATACTCGTTGCTGGATAAAAAACTGTAATGAGCAAATATTTAGGAGGAGCACTCTAAAGAATAAAAATACTTTAAGCTTAGTATTCGCTTACAACAAAATTTTCAAGGGCGAAAAAGAAGAAAAGGGACAATATAACGGAACCGGTTATAACAAGTTTTTTCGAAGAGGACCCACCTTGTCAGTCGGATAAAGGAGTTATCGAGGACACCACCTATCTCATGAACATTGCCTACAAAATTTTATTGAGTTGCTACCTAAACATTCAGCTAGCAAGAGCCATCACTGCTAGATAAACAATAACAGTGAGGTTTGAATCTCATCCCAGAATAGAGGGGTGGCTATGCAATAAAGCACCATCACTTGACGTTGAGAAAGGGGGTGCAGCAGGCAGAGACCACCATCTATTCTGTGGTTCGGTGAGTCCTGTTCGGGTATAGTAGTTTTGACCACTTCCCTAAGACAAAGTACGAAAACCTGGAAAGAAATAAGGGGAAAATAAAGATGATGAAGAAGAAGAAGAACTTACGTCTGCCCCACGGTATAAGAAGCCCTCTACGTCTACAAACTCCCCATCATGTCCTCGATGAGTGGCGTTATTTAAGTCACATCTGTATGTTCCCTTGGCACTTGCTGTATAGTTAAAATTAATACTGACGCAGTTGGGTTCGTGGAAACAACGCAGTCCACAAGCATCCATGTCTCGGACTTTAACGGTGGTTATGTTGTGATTCACCAGGCGCTTATTATCAAAGAAGAAAAAAGGAGGGAAGGCCAGTTCACGACACTCATCTGAAAGATTCCAATTAAATTAAAACTGATGAGAGAACAAGTGAAAAGTGTGAATTTTTTTTTTTGGAAGGACCTAGATAAAAAAAAGTTTGTCCTCAGTGGTTGGGCGTTTTCAAAAAGCCTACGTGTTGAAATACTTGCCTAGTCAAACCAAACGAGACATGGGTTAAAAAACAAAAGCTAAAATAGTCAATCGTTAGAATGTCCTGCTTTGTTTGACAGGATTCGTTCACATTTCTCTTAAGGTGTCGGAGTAAATATACCTACCTTACCGGAAATTAGAACAAGATGAAAAACAATCCCAGTTACATATATACACAACTTAAGCAGCCATAAAAAAAGAAAACAAAAACAAACAAAATGCAAAAAAAGAAAACAGAAAATAAAAATGAAAACAAAACGAAAAAAAAATTCCAAATTCCAATCCCAAATGCTGTATTTCAAATTGATTTACAGCCTTTTAAAAGACAAATTTGTACTAACTAACACCTTCGGGTCTGGTTGGATTCTTTAGCTGAGATTGGTTTACCCATAATGCAACGCTGCCTTTTTTCGCATTTTAAAACGACACATGCCGCTGCAAACATGTGTAAACCAAAGGAGACTAGTTCTCCAGTGTAAATTTGGGATGGCACTTTGGCTAAGGAAATGATGATTAAGTCCCTCCGAAAAGAAATTTCACTAAAACGCCGAACCGTTGTGTGCCCCTGTTGTTATGTAAACTAACGTTACTATTTCTGACAAAAATATCGCAACAGTGTTTGACAATCATGTTTGCAGCTTTACTTTAAGCAAAGGTGGCATTGGTAGTTTGGGTTGGTAGATAAAATTTTGGCTAGAAAATGTTTCTTTTTTTCTTGAAATTTGTATCTTTGTGGGTGTACAGTTATCAATAACATCTGGATAAGTGGATAATGCAATTCTAGAGTTGACAGGCGTAGCAGTCGTGGGATAACAGGAATTATAATATAACCGAGAAAATAGCGGTCACTAAATCGCCTTCGTAACAATTATTTTATTCGCGCTTGTTGGATATAGAATGATTATAATAATTTCGTCGGACATTGCGGCGTATTTTGCGGACTAAATGGAGAATTCAGCGGGCTAAAATTTATTTTAGCTCTGTGCCTCTAACCCAATAAGAGAGAAGTAAATAAAGTAGCCAGCCAATCAGAACTGGAAACCATTTAACTGTTTTAAGCTTATGCGTCAATAAAAGCTTTGATTTTTACAATAAAATAAACGCCGACGTTACGCCGGCAGCGTTCCAGATGTCGCTTATTGTACTGTCTTTGATTCCTTTCCTGAATTCACTCTCAAATTATTATAGAACTCGTTCTAAAGTGAGCCTGATTCGGGTCAAAAACATATTTACGCCCGCGAACATCAACTCTATTGTTATCATCTGATTATATGATTATAAACAACTCGGTGATACGGTCTAAGGTATGAAAGGGAGATGAACTGTCAAATTCAGGAAGTTTGAAGTATTTGAGTCTTTGGAGTGCAAAAAAATAAGAACTTAACAAAAATGTTTTGTTTTGTTGAAATCCAGCTGCAAAGTTCTCGGTGCATAATTTAGATTTTTACTTAGCTTGTTTATTAATTGAAGTCTACATCGTGAAGAGACAAGAAATTGCCTCAGTAATTTTAAAGCATACCAGGTTCGTTTTTACAATAGTGTCAGCTTAGAAATAGGCCTTATCACGGTATTCGACGCCATTTTGACGAGTAGGCAAACACGTCTTGAAATAAAGGTGTTTGTAAGGAAATCCGATGTCAAATAATTTTCATAAAACATCGCTTCTGAAAAATTCATGAATTGGAAACTTTTGGCACAAGGAAAAGGATTTTAAGAAATATAATTAGAGGGATGTAGCTGTGTCAGAAAGCGTCGAGTCGTGTTTTGAACTGTCCATACTTTTCCCTGTATTTTTTCACGCGAGCTATTTTTAGTCACAGTTCACGGCTGGTTTGTTATACAGACAAATGTATGGGAATGTCAAAACGCAACTCGATGCTTTATAGCACATCTTCATTCCTCAGTTATTTTCTGTAAAGCCCTTTGCATAGTGCCTACAGTTTCCAATTGATGATTTTTTCAGAATCTGAAAATTATGAAAATTATTTTACATCGGATTTCCATACAAACACTGTTATTTCACTGTTATTTCAATGGCGTCGAAAACCGTGATAAGGCCTGTTACGTTTTGGGGGTGAAAAGGAGCAACGAAAAATAATATTGCTTATATTGGCAAAATACTGGTAATATTGGTGAAATGAAGTGACGGAAAGTAAATTTTCACAAAGACGACCAAATAAGCAATTAACTGTCGTAGAGTTTTTTTCCATCTGTCATCAGAACTCCTCTATATTTTTAAAACTATTTTTAACCTGTTCGTTTTGAACGAAATTTAGGTTAACAGGAGGAATTTGTCAACTTAACTTTTCTAACAATCGCAATGAAAGTATTTCAAGATAGGATGCACTTTCGTCGATACTTGCGCGTACCTTTAATTAGCTGTTTGTTTCTTCAAATAAAACTGAAATACGTCTAGATCATGCATACGTGATGAAAAATATGTCCAACGGGTAGAATATTGCGTGAGTTTTATAACAGCTAATAATATTAACAACCATTCTGGTAAAAGGTGAAGATGAAATAAATAACAAACCTTTGCTGCTAACTCATATTTGAAATTATGACACAAAAACTTGCTATATACGGTCTGGATAATTACGAACTCCGTTTTTGAACCATATCGATTTGAGCAGAATTTTGGGTAAAAGTCGAGTATATTATGGGAACTCTTAAACTGAAATATTTCGCGACTCGTTACTTTCCAAAGGAAAAAGAAGGAATGAATTTTGAAACGTGATTTCTTTTAAACCATGAAGGCTGTGATATATCACAGCTTTCTTCTCTCAAATACGTAGTTGGTGCGAATTTTATCACTGTGTAAAATTTTTGAGCAAAATGCAGAAGCTGAAACTAAAACAAGACAACTGCCAAAGGATTTGAGTGAATAAAACTTACCATCGAAGCACTGAGGCGGAAACAACTCTCAAAGATAAGATCGTTAGAAAAACGTAAAGCTGGGGCTTGGAATCCATGATTTTCTTTTGTTTCTATCGTAGTTGCACCGACAACTCGTCGGCTACAAATGTTGATTTTTAAAAGGAGAATACAAACAGATAGCTTGTCGATAGCAACTTATTGTTCTCAGCACCAGTAGAGTTTTAGCGTAGGTTAACTTGAACATCGTACCTGTCATTTTAAGCCAATGGAAAGGCGATCAGTTCGCATCCAGACAGTTCCCTCATCAGTTGCAAACAGGAACTTGTCATTAGCTAACTTAATGATGCTATTCAAAGATGTTTGTTTGAATGCTAGAAGGAAGACAGCTGCGTCTGTTTTCGAATTTGTTTTGCAAAAAAAAAGTACGAAAAAAATAAGAAATATTAGAAAGGAAAAGAAAAACGGAAAGACACTCTTCTTCATCACCATTTGAAACGCAAGTCATCATTTTATGGTTATCATTTTTAACTAAGGTTGTTGATTAATTGAAGGCTGCACTTTGAAAACAAGCATGGTGAATGTTGTAATTTTAAAGCACGCTAGTTCGTCTTTACAATACAGCCCCAAAATTAGTTATTTGGGTCAAAACAAAATTGGTCTAATGTCTAATTAAAACGACAAAACAAACGTGTACTTGACGTGAAAGTTTTTTCACCTGTTAAAGGACTCCTCAGTTTTTTGGTAAATACATTTATGTAAGTAATGAACCCAGCTTTTCCCGTTTCTGATCAGAATGAAATGTACGTTTATCGCATGAAAACTAAACTGACTTTTTTTATTAAGACAGGAAAGGTATCTACAGAACACACCATGCAGCATCTTATATTTTTGTGCTACATTAATTAGCTGTTTGTGTGTTTTAATTCCATGCTGCTATTTGTCTTGATACCTGCTTACGTAACGGTAATAAATCCACTAAGGGATGAATATGATGTGAGTGGAATTTTTCTTAGTCTCTCACGAATGGAAAATATACTTTTCCAGTGGAATCTATTCGTGTCCAAACGATCCAATGGACTCCCATATCGGAACAACTTTCAACCCCCCCCCCCCCCCCCCGACAATATGAGTGGAAATTTTTTTAAGTCTCTTTTGAATAGAAAATATAATTTTTCAGTGGAATCTATTCGTGTCCTATGGATGACCTACCCTTAATAGGACTTTTCACCACTAGACTTCCGGTTTTCCAATTGAAAGCATGGGGATACGACAGGAGTCTAGTTGACAGTATTCGCCCTCAGATATCTTTCCCTATTTTATACAAATGACAAAGTACGTTATTGATGACATAAGAATCAATAGTTATTCTCGCTTTATTTTACTTGAGAATTATTGCAGCCCCCCCAAAACCACGTTTTCTTTTACGCCTGCTTTCTCAGTAAACAACAAGATCAAAACACTGCTTGATGGAGTAATGAATGAGCTGCGCGAGATGAGGGATGAAATCAAATCCTTGAAAGAAAACAAAACAATTGGACAAGGTAGGTGAAGATGTTTGGCCGAATAAAATCCCACCGAGGCGCTGAGTTAGGATTTTGAAGTAATAACAAAGTTTTCCTTCTCATGTTGAATGAAGGTTTATCGCATTACCAATTAGTAGATGGGACAAATTTTACTCCGGCTTTGGGAGATGAAGTTTATGCCGTGGTTCTTTTATAACTCTGTTAATTGGATTCCATCTTCCCATGTAAGACTGCATCAGCTGTTTGTTAAATAATTTGAACCGGCGGTGAAAACATTCTGAGTCGACATAAATGATCCATCTTTTTTAGCACACCGTGACCTCAAAACAAGTGTATTTGCCGACCGGTAATTTAAGGATGTAAGCATTTTACACGGTTTAAGGTCTTTAAGGACTGGGAAGTAGGATTGAACGTTGAACGTCTTCTTGTAACTGTTACATTTGTTCAGGAAAACAATTAACATCCCACATCAACTAAACAAGGAACGTTACGTTTATAAAAACTGGTTTGATTTTAGTTTTCAGCCCATTTAGTAATAACCCTTCCATGTATACAGCTATTTCAATTAACGTTGTCGGATTAAAATCAAGCTAAAAGACAAGACCGCAATCAGTTTTGTGGGATTATTTTTTATGGATAATTTCATCAAAATCATCCCTGCACGTGCAGGTCATAGTACTGCTAATTACAACCTATTGTTTTCTCCAGGCATGACTGATTTTGATGAATTTATTCATAAAAATCCCACGTAAACTTTCGGTCTTGTCTTTCAGCTACATGCTTTGAACCGACAACGTTAATTGAAATAGCTGTATATGAAAACAAAAGAAAAAACTGCAGATAAGAAAAGCGAAATATACTGCCTGAGATATAAGAATATAACAAGGTAGCGGCAAAAAACTGGAGTGGTTTGGTTTAAATGGCGAAGTTTTCAATTCCTAAGACTCAGGATCTACATTTCAATTATCGATACAGTATCATTGCAAAGCTGGGCGGTAGTAAGAACAGATAAACTCCAAATTAACAGAACTACAAATATAATAAGTGAGTGACAGCTAGTAATGAGAGTTAATATTTTGAGCTTTACATTTTACTGAGACTAACACGTACGTAAGAAGTCGCTGTGGACTGCGCAAAAATTGAAATATTATGTCCACAAATTGCTGAATTTTTTTAAATTATTTTTTTACGCAAATTATTGGGTACGTGCCAGTACAAAATGAGGATCCCATGAGAATATTTGTTACGTTTTCTCTCATAATTCTGCGAGTAGTTTCGTTTGAGAATGCTGCCCCTGTGATACTGCAATAACGGAAAAGGATTTTAAGAAAAAATTGGGGGGATGTAGCTGTGCCAGAAAGCGTCCAGTCGTGTTTTGAATTCGAACTTTCCATACATTTCCCTGTATTTTTTTTTTTAGCGAACTATTTTTACTAGCAGTTCACGCCTGGTTCGGTGTACAGACAAATGTATGGAAAGTTCAAAACACGACTGGACGCTTTCTGGCACAGCTACATCCCTTCAATTTTTTTTTTTCTTAAAATCCTTTTCCTAGTGCCGAAAATTTCCGATTCATGAATTTTTCAGAAGCGATGTTTTATGAAAATTATTTGACATCGGATGTCCATACAAACAGTGTTATTTCAAGCCTGTTTGCCTGCTCGTCAAAATGGCGTCGAAAACCGTGATAAGGCCTATTGGCGATAAAGAATAAGCAAAACACAATCATTTTCTGCTTTTGTCTTGGGATTTTGAAGTATATAATAACAAAGTTTTCCTTCTGATTTTGGGAGAAGGGTTATCGCATTACCAATTGTAGCAGATAGGACAAATTTTAGTCCGGCTTTGGGAGATGAAGTTTATGGGTTCTTTTATAACTCTGTTAATTGGATTTCATCTTCCCATGTATTCTAAGACTGCATCAGCTGTTTGTTAAATAATTTGAACCGGCGGTGAAAACATTCTGAGTCGACATAAATGATCCATCTTTTTTAGCACGACTCAAAACAAGTGTATTTGCAATTCAAGGATGTAAGCAATTTACACGGTTTAAGGACTGAGAAACAGGATTGAATAACAAACACAGTAAATAAAATACCAAAACCTTTTATTAACGTCTTCTTGTAACTGTTACATTTGTTCAGGAAAACAATTAACATCCCACATCAACTAAACAAGGAACGTTGCGTTTATAATAACTGGTTTGATTTTAAATTTCAGCCAATTAAGTAATAACCCTTCCATGTATATATGAAAACAAAAAAAAAACTTCGGCTGCAGATAAGAAAAGCCAAATAATGCTGTGTTTAACCGAGTACAACAAAACCAACACAAAACCTTAAAGGTTGCTTTGTTTTAAGCATTACTGAACTGGTTTGATTTTCATCTCAGTTCGTTTAACAGAGTAGTGATGACCCTTCCAGAGATACCAGTTCACGCCGTCAGCATAAGAAGAGTGTTTGCCCTTAAGATAGCGGCCGTTCAGGTTGGAGTAGTGACAGGATTTGTACCACCAGGCTCCCTTGTATGCCGTGGCACAATTCCCGCCATCTCTGTCGTTGTCTCGATCTTTGGTGCTGAACGCCATTCCATGGTGATAAGAAAGCGAGTCACCAGCAGTTCCTAGGTAAACACAAAAGAGAAGAAGCGTATGGCGTAATAAAATGCCGCAACATATAAGTGTTCTTTTAAATCTTTCATCAGCAATTCAATATACCAGATTTTTCAGCTCCTCATTCACGTCTAGGTAGCTTAGTTCCATTTGCATCACACAGCTTATGGGTTCGAATCCCGTTCAAGCCTGAATTTTTTCAGACTTCTTTTTTGAAACTGCTAAACGTCTCTCATCCGCAGTTCAAAAGATGATATTTCATATGCTAATTCTTATTTTGAATTAGCGTTACTACACACGTTTTTTTTTTTCTTTCAAAATACGAAAAATAAGTAATAATCAGTCTATCAAATAAGCAGCTTAATCCGCAAAATAAAGTGAATAACAGACAGTTAATGTTAATTAAAAAAACGTTCAGAGAGGTATCAAGAATACTGTCTATGATCATTTTTATTAACAGAATTAACAACGGTCCAAAAATTTCTACAGCGCTGCTTTAAACTTAAATGCATATCTTATCAAATTAACATATATGATGTTTCAAAAGAGGCAGATCGCGCGCTGTTCAAGAAGATTTCTAGCATGCCTGGTCACCCTTTACAATTGCATCCTTCCCTCTCCAAAATAAAAGAAAGATCATTGCGCCTCAGAGTTCCAAGCAGCCAACCTCCTAGGGTCAATACCCAACGTTTTAAAAATAGTTTTATCAACAGACTTTTTTTTTAAATATGAACCGGCGATTTGATGAACTTCTACTTTTGATTATTTTTACTGTAAGTGTTTCTCAGTTTTAGCATGTATTTTTGCTTGAAACATAATAGACCTTTGATTGATTGATATATTTAAACAAAACTTCGATCCAAATAACGCTGATTGAATATAGCCTTCTATCTGATTATCTAATTAATATTGTATACCTACCAGAGTATGAACCAAGACTCAGCTTGTATTTGCTTCCCTCATCACCAACACCAAAGGAACTGTACTCAGCATATGCTGTATTGCCACTGAAGTCTTCAAGATCCACACGAAGCTTGCTTCTCTCTTTTGTCACGCGATGAATCTTGTCCAATCCGAGCCAAAATTCCCCATTGAGATTTCCAAAGCCTCGTTTGTAGTCGTCCCAGCCGCGGTAGAAATCAACCAAGCCGTCCAATCTCTTTTGGAACACAGTCCACCCCCCACCGGCTGTTGTTTGGTCACAGTACACATCAAAGGCACCGCCATTGTCGGGGTTGATCTTGTAAACACCGCTGGTTCGTTGACCAGCTTTGTAGAGTTCAGAGCAGCTCTTGTGAACTGAAAAACAAAGAAAATAAGGCGACAGTTATACGCACTGTACGGAGATTGTGTTACAAAGAGTAGTCAGGTTATTTTACATACCTTTTAAACATTTAGGCCCATGCCCCAGTTTACTCAGCTCAAGTTTGATCTCCCGAAGCAGACCTTTTACTGTGGTGTTTGATTCTACTGGGAAAAGGAAAATAGAAAGAAGAAACAGACTAAAAGCAACGCAAATGTCTGAAGTCAAGAATCTTTTAACTGTTCCTCAGTTTACTGCAAACTGACAGTGTAAAGCCTTTACCAATCGTGTTTCTTTTTCCTTTTGTTGTTGTTGTTGTTGTTTTTTTTTTTTCAAAGATTGAATTCGTTCCCTCAATTCACCGAGCTCTCTTATCAGAATATGAAATTTGGCCTTGCGCAAGAGTTTTCAAAAGCTATAAATTTTGATCGCAACGTTAAAATAGTTATTATAGACAACTGGAGAGACAGTAGTTATGGACCACTACGATTTTCAGAATTTAGGACAAAAATTACCTGCATGTGCTGTATCGAACCCAGCGCCTCGGTGGGATTTTACTCAGCAAAACATCACCTACCTTGTCCAATTGTTTTGTTTTCTTTCAAGGATTTGATTTCGTCCCTCATCTCGCGCAGCTCATTCATTACTCCAGCAAGCAGTGTTTTGATCTTGTTGTTTACTGAGAAGGATAAAAAGAAGCCTATGTGGTTTATTTGGGCTACAATAATTCTCAAGTAAAATAAAGCGAGAATTTTTCATGATTTTTATTTCAACAATAACACAATTTTTCATCCAGCCATGGGAAGTTATTTGTTGAATAAAATGACATTTGTGAATCCAAATCAATCAGCTTAATAAATTCTCTATACCTGTGTCGGCGGTTATGTTTTCCTTCAATGATTTGATTTCCTTCTTGATCTCGCCCAGTTCGTTCTTTATTTCAGGAAACAGGCCTTCGATCGTTTTGTTGGAGCCTGTATACAAAAGGAAAATATATAATCAAGAACAAAAACCTAGCGGCGAAAAAAGAGCTATTAGTAGAAGGAAAATAATCCACAGCGATTCTGATAAAACGCCGCTGCAACAGGTCGTTTTTTGCACCTTTGCAAAGTTTTGGGTTTCCATTCATTTCCTTTAGCTCGTGTTTTACTTCACGAAGCAGGTTCTCGACCTTCTTGTTTAGCCCTGCGTAAAAGTTGTTGTAAGTGTAGGTGTTGTGACATTTGGACACCGTCGGACGGCCTACACCAGAGTTGTTAGAGTTGGCAGCACGCACAACTATCACAAGAAACACGAGTATCAGAGTCAAGAGACAACGTGAGCTCGCCATGTTTATCTTCACCAAATATCCCAACTAATATAGCGTCAGTAAGAGAAGAGTCTCACTGAAATTACGATGATAAAACTAATTTGTTTCTTTTAACATTTTTGTTGGCTACAGGCAAGAGTTTTCACGTTTTCGAAATGAGTATTTTCAGAATGCGTTTTGCATAATATAACGCAGGAGAAATCACAGATCTAATCTGAAACAAAAGATACTTTCAATTTCTGTTTTCCTCAGCTCCTTTCCTATCTATCTCCTATCGAAACATTGTTTCTCTTTGTTGAAGTTTTCAGCCTCATAGAAGTTCTAAGTTGGAACCGTAAAGTTTGAGAAAGAACTGGAGTGGTTTTGGTCTAAATGGCGAGGTTTTCAATTCCTAAGACTGATCTACATTTCAATTCTCGAAACAGTATTATTGCAAACTCGGGTGGTAGTTAGAACAAAGAAGCTCGTCATTCAAAAGATTGTGTTGATGACACACCAAATTGACAGAACTACAAATATTACAAATGAGTGACTATTTTCAGCTTTATAATTTAGACTAACACGTACGAAAGAAGTCGTGGTGGGCTGAGCAAAAACTAAAATATTTTGTGCACAAAATGCTGAATTTTGTGAAATTAATTTTATGCAAATTATTGGGTACGTGCCGTTACAAAATAAGATTCTTATGAGGATATTTGTAACGTTTTCTCGCATAATTATGCGTGTAGTTTCCTTTGAGAATGCTGCCGGTGTGATGCAATAACAGATTTGAGAAAACATTGACTAATAATTAATCTTCTTTTTTCCCGATAATTATAGTCATACTAAAGATTTTTTAAACATGACGGCAATGTCCCCGTCGAACTTCGATCAGTGGTAGTTTTACTGCTTCAATTAGTTCGTCCAACGCGATCTGTTTACTTTGTTTGTTGATTTTTTTTTTCTACTTGCTTTTGTTGTATGTACTGATTTGAACAAATTAGCATTCTGGAGTTCACTCATTTTGAAATGCTAATTCTAACTGAAGCGATGTTTGATAGAGCTCATAGCCGGGATGATAGTTTTACGTTTTGAATGAAACATTTCTGCTCATGAAGAGAATTGGCGATAAAGACATTGGTAAACTACGTATATCAGCAAGTAAAAGGAGTACTAGAACTCAAATGCCAGATCATAGCAATTTGTTACACAATCTGGTTTTGGTTTTAGAGTCGATCTACTCTCCGTGTATTTACTTACCGAACGAAGTGTCTGTGCCTAAGCCTGCTGTTGCGGTAGAAGTATGATTCGTAATTAACTAAAATTAACTTATGTCAGTGTGGATGGAAGTGTTGAAAATTCTTCTTCTTAGCAGTGTAGTCATAAACTTTTCTTGTTGATACTGAGCACAACCAGTTTCTAATGGTCGAGAGTGCTGGATGTAGTGTTTACTTAAAATTAGACGAGAACCGTTTTCATGTTAGTAATATTAATGATTCGAGGATGAAAAATATTATACAAACATTAGAATAGACATCAGTATATATAATCATTTTAATAAGCAAGGAGTTTTCTCTGTATAGTCTGCTCAGTAAAAAGCAAGAATTTTAAAATCTTTTTACGGAAGCCAGGCTAAATTTGAGAATTAACCGCGCTTAATTTAACTGGCAAAAAATGCCTAACGACAAACTGCTAATGATAACGTTAACATGTTTGTAATTTTTCATTTTTCATTTCCATTGTGAGTCATAAATTTGTGATATCATTAGCTCACTTGCTGGCCTTCAATAATGGTGGGAATCATTTTGGATGATTTTTACTGCGTCACTAGCTACAACCAATGTCATATAAGCAAGTAGAAAAAAATGTTAAAAAGATTGCCGGGTGAAGCTCATCGCATGATAGCATCAAAAAATTATATAAAATATATTCGGATTTCTCTGTCTAATGTGCATGAAGAATGGCAAGTTAATTGCAACATCAAAATTCGTGAATTCCTAATGGTTATGTTTAAAAATGAGAATGACTTTATTGACTGTACCACGATAATCAACAGAATAGCCATAAAGTACTCAAACCTCTTGCTCAATTATTTTATAATGTTTCCGGTTTGTTTTATTTTCTTCTTAGTTATTCTGTTATGTCTTTTTCACCCTATTTTGAAATTCACGATTTTTAAGCTTGCTATGAGTAATTGAACTCTTGAATGCTAGATGAAAGATAGCCAACGAGGCGCGTAGCGCCGAGTTCGCTATAATCATCTCGTATTCAACAAGTGCGCGCGAAATAACTTTTTTAAACAAACAATCAAGAAATGTCGCTTTGCAAGAACAAACAAAAGACAATTTAATTGTCACTATTTTGGTTGGCTTAGTGTCCATGGTATGTGAACCATTTAAAATTCTTGAGGCTGGAACTTATTTTTCCCTTTTTCCCTGCATGCGCAAGTTAAAGGGAAAGTATCATGCGAATTTAATGTCAAACCTCGAAATAAGTATATGCGCCGCCGATAGTTTAAAGATGTAAGCGATTTACAGGGCTTAAGGACTGAGAAGTAGGATTGAATGACAAACACGGTAAATAAAACACCAAAACCTTTTATTAACGTCTTCTTGTAACTATTACAATTCCTCAGGAAAACAATTAACATCCCACATCACCTAAGCACGAAACGTTACGTTTACAAAACTGGTTTAATTTTAGATTTCAGCCTATTTAGAAATAGCTCTTCCATATGAAAACAAGAGGAAAAAAACCAACAGACAAACTGCAAGCGGGCTGAGTTTTAAGCATTAACTGGCTTGATTTTCATCTCAGCTCGTTTAGCGGAGTAGTGATGACCCTTCCAGTGTAACCAGTTCACACCGTCAGCATAAGAAGAGTGTTTGCCCTTAAGATAGCGGCCGTTCAGGTTGGAGTGGTGACAGGCATTGTACCACCAGGCTCCCTTGTATCGCGTGGCACAATTCCCGCCATATCTGTCGTTGTCTCGATCTTTGGTGCTGAACGCCATGCTACGATGTTCAGAAGAAAGCGAGTCACCAGCAGTTCCTAGAAAAACACAAAAGAGAAGAAGTGTATGGCGTTATAAAATGTCGCAGCATATAAGTGGCCTTTAAATCTTTCAACAGATTTTTCATATATTTTACATTGATTTGTTTCTCCCCCACCGATTTTTCACAAACGTTAAGTCGCAAAAAGACCAGCTCCTCATTCACGCCTAGGTAGCTTAGTTGCACTTGCATCGCAGAGCTCATGGGTTCGAATCCCGTTCAAGCCTGAATTTTTTCAGACTTCCTTTTTGAAACTGCTAAACGTCTTTCATCCGCAGTTCAAAAGATGATATTTCATATGCTAATTCTTAGTTCGAATTAACATTACTACAAGTAGTCTTTTTTTTTTTTTTTTTTTTTCAAAATAAGAAAATAAGTAATAATCAATCTATCAAATAAGCAGCCTTTTGTCACTTAATCTGCAAAATAAAGTGAATAACAGACAGTTTAAAAAAAACATCCAGAGAGGTATCAAGAATATTGCTTGTCTATGATCAATTTTTCATGTACGGAACATTGCTATCTTTAGTTCTTGTATCTGTTAAGAGTTTGAATTTATCTTAATGAACGTTCTCATTAATTAGTATATATATTTTTAAACAGAACTTCCAAATAACGCTGATTGAATATAGCCTTCTATCTAATTATCCAATTATTATTGTATACTTACCAGAGTATGAACCAAGACTCAGCTTGTATTTGCTTCTCTCATCACCAACACCAAAGGAACTGTACTCAGCATATGCTGTATTGCCGCTGAAGTCTTCAAGATCCACTCGAAGTTTGCTTCGTTCTTTTGTCAGGCGATGAATCTTGTCCAATCCGAGCCAAAATTCCCCATTGAGATTTCCAAAGCCTCGTTTGTAGTCGTCCCAGCCGCGGTAGAAATCAACCGAGCCGTCCAATCTCTTTTGAAATACAGTCCACCCCCCACCGGCTGTTGTTTGGTCACAGTACACATCAAAGGCATCGCCATTGTCGGGGTTGATCTTGTAAACACCGCTGGTTCGTTTACCAGCTTTGTAGAGTTCAAAGCAGCTCTTGTAAACTGAAAAACAAAGAAAATAAGGAGAAAGTTATCCGCGCTGTACCGAGATTGTGTCACAAAGAGTAGTCAGGTTATTTTACATACCTTTTGAACATTTAGTCTCATGCCCCAGTTTACTCAGCTCAAGTTTGATCTCACGAAGCAGACCTTTTACTGTGGTGTTTGACTCTACGGAGAGAAAGGAAAATAGAAGGAAGAAACTGACTAAAAGCGACGAAAATGGCTGCAGTTAAGATGTTTTAACTTTCCTTCAGTTTACTGCAATCTGACAGTGTAAAGCCTTTACCTATCGTTTTCTTTTTCCTTTTTTTGCTTTTTTTGTTTTGGTTTTTGTTTTGTTTTGTTTTTTTCAAAGATTGAATTCCTTTTCTTAATTCACCGAGCTCTCTTATCAGAATATGAAATGGCGAACTCGAAGGTGTCATTTGGCCCTGCGCAAGAGTTTTCAAAAGCTATAAATTTTGACCGGCACGCTAATTTCAACGTTAAATAATTATTATAGACAACTACAGAGACAGTAGTTATGGACCACTACGATTTTCAGAATTTAGGAAAAAAAATACCTGCGCTATTTCGAACCCTTCGCCTCGGTGGGATTTTATTCGGCCAAACATCTTCACCTACCTTGTCCAATCGTTTTGTTTTCTTTCAAGGATTTGATTTCATCCCTCATCTCTCGCAGTTCATTCATTACTCCATCAAGCAGTGTTTTGATCTTGTTGTTTACTGAGAAAGCAGGCGTAAAAGAAAACGTGGTTTATTAGGGCTACAATAATTCTCAAGCAAAAGAAATGAAAGCGAGATCGAATATCTCATGATTTTTATATATGTCAGCAATAAAGCACTTTGTCATCTCTTGAATAAAATGACATTTGTGAATCCAAATCGATCAGCTAAATAAATTCTCTATACCTGTGTCGGCAGTTATGTTTTCCTTCAATGATTTCATTTCCTTTTTGATCTCGCCCAGCTCGTTCTTTATTTCAGGAAACAGGCCTTCGACCGTTTTGTTGGAGCCTGCATAAAAAAGAGAAATACATCTAATAGTTCCAAGAATAACAAGCTAACGGTGAAAAAAGAGCTATTAGCAGAAGGCAAGTAATCGACAGCGATTCTGATTAAACGCCGCTACACTCGGTTTGTGCACCTTTGCAAAGTTTTGGGCTTCCATTCATTTCCTTTAGCTCATGTTTCACTTCACGAAGCAGGTTTTCGACTTTCTTGTTGAGCCCTGCGTAAAAGTTACTGTTGTAAGTGTAGGTGCTATGACATTTGGACACCGTCGGGCGGCCTACACCAGAGTTGTTCGAGTTGGGCGTTCGGTTAGAGTTGGCAGCACGCACAACTGTCACAAGAAACATGAACATCAGAGTCAAGAGAGAACGTGGGCTCTCCATGTTTATATTCACCAAATATCCCAACTAATATAGCGTCACTAAGAGAAGAGTCTCACTGAAATTGCGATGATAAAACTAATTTGTTTCTTTTAACATTTTTGTCGGCTTCAGGCAAGAGTTTTCACGTTTTCGAAATGAGTATTTTCAGAATGCGTTTTGCATAATATAACGCAGGAGAAATCACAGATCTAATCTGAAACAAAAGATACTTTCAATTTCTGTTTTCCTCAGCTCCTTTCCTATCTATCTCCTATCGAAACATTGTTTCTCTTTGTTGAAGTTTTCAGCCTCATAGAAGTTCTAAGTTGGAACCGTAAAGTTTGAGAAAGAACTGGAGTGGTTTTGGTCTAAATGGCGAGGTTTTCAATTCCTAAGACTGATCTACATTTCAATTCTCGAAACAGTATTATTGCAAACTCGGGTGGTAGTTAGAACAAAGAAGCTCGTCATTCAAAAGATTGTGTTGATGAAACACCAAATTGACAGAACTACAAATATTATAAATGAGTGACTATTTTCAGCTTTACAATTTAGACTAACACGTACGTAAGAAGTCGCGGTGGGCTGAGCAAAAACTAAAATATTTTGTGCACAAAATGCTGAATTTTGTGAAATTAATTTTATGCAAATTATTGGGTACGTGCCGTTACAAAATAAGATTCTTATGAGAATATTTGTACCGTTTTCTCGCATAATTATGCGTGTAGTTTCCTTTGAGAATGCTGCCGGTGTGATGCAATAACAGATTTGAGAAAACATTGACTAATAATTAATCTTCTTTTTTTCCCGATAATTATAGTCATACTAAAGATTTTTTAAACATGACGGCAATGTCCCCGTCGAACTTCGATCAGTGGTAGTTTTACTGCTTCAATTAGTTCGTCCAACGCGATCTGTTTACTTTGTTTGTTGATTTTTTTTTTCTACTTGCTTTTGTTGTATGCACTGATTTGAACAAATTAGCATTCTGGAGTTCACTCATTTTGAAATGCTAATTCTAAAAAGCGATGTTTGATAGAGCTCATAGCCGGGATGATAGTTTTACGTTTTGAATGAAACATTTCTGCTCATGAAGGGAATTGGCGATAAAGACATTGGTAAACTACGTATATCAGCAAGTAAAAGGAGTACTAGAACTCAAATGCCAGATCATAGCAATTTGTTACACAATTTGGTTTTGGTTTTAGAGTCCATCTACTCTCCTTGTATTTACTTACCAAACGAAGTGTCTGTGTCTACGCCTGCTGTTGCGGTAGAAGCATGATTCGTAATTAACTAAAATTAACTTATGTCAGTGTGGATGGAGGAGTTGAAAATTCTTCTTCTTAGCAGTATAGTCATAAACTTTTCTTGTTGATACTGAGCACAACCAGTTTTAGAGAGTGCAGGATGTAGTGTTTACTTAAAATTAGACGAGAACCGTTTTCATGTTAGTAATATTAATGATTTGAGGATGAAAAATATTAGACAAACATTAGAATAGACATCAGTATATATAAACATTTTAATAAGCAAGGATTTTTTCTCTGTCTAGTCTGCTCAGTAAAAAGCAAGAATTTTAAAATCTTTTTACGGAAGCCAGGCTAAATTTGGGAATTGGTCGCGCTTAATTTAACTGGCAAAAAATGCCTAACGACAAACTGCCAATGATAACGTTGACATGTTTGTTATTTTTCATTTTTCATTTCCATTGTGAGTCATAAATTTGTGATATCATTGGCTCACTTGCTGGCATTCAATAATGGTGGGAATCATTTTGGATGATTTGAACTGCGTCACTACCTACAACCAGTGTCATATAAGCAAGTAGAAAAAAATATAAAAAAAAATTGCCGGGTGAAGCTCATCGCATGATAGCATCAACAAATTATATAAAATATATTCGGATGACTCTGTCTAATGTGCGTGAAGACTGGCAAGTTCATTGCAACATCAAAATTCGTGAATTCCCAATGGTTATGTTTAAAAATGAGAACAACTTTATTGACTGTACCACTATAATCAACAGAATAGCCATAAAGTACTCAAACCTCTTGCTCAATTATTTTATAATGTTTCCGGTTGATTTTATTTTCTTCTTAGTTATTTTGTTATGTCTTTTTCACCCTAGTATGAAATTCACGATTTTTAAGCTTGTTATGCGTAATTGAACTCTTGAATGTGAGATGAAGATAGCCAACGAGGCGCTATAATCATCTCGTATTCAACAAGCGCGCGCGGAATAACTTTTTTAAACAAACAATCAAGAAATGTCGCTTTGCAAGAACAAACAAAAGACAATTTAATTGTCACTATTTTGATTGGCTTAGTGTCCATGGTATGTGAGCCATTTAAAATTTTTGACGCTAGAACTTATTTTTCCCTTTTTCCCTGTATGCGCAAGTTAAAGGGGAAGTATCACGCGAATTTAATGTCGTTTCAAAACCCAAAAATGTTTGTCTGTCAACGGAAACATAAAATAATTATCTAGTTTTGTTATAAATTATCACCCTAGGGCAATAAAACTGTCGATTAGTGCAGAGTAGGTCAGAATGGATTGAAACTTGGAAAATGTTAGGTTAATGTTTTCAAGTTCTCGCATATTTGTTTTCAAAATGTGCTAGAAAAGATCAAGAGTTGTTCTTTTCAAGAATTGAGTTGATCTCTTTCCGCTCGTTGTTCTAAAATTGTGTTGTAGCTACGTGGAAGGTCTTATTTCACCACAGGAGACGGGTCTGTTAGATAGAATTACATGACGTGATTACTATTTTGTAAATTACCTCTGACCAAAGTTATCTTCAAATCATAGAGTCGAGACGCCATGTTGTCGAGTTGGAGGGCCTTGAGAAAATCTTTGTCAATTTTGCGCGCTGTTGTAAAGGTAGGGAAATAAAAACATAGTGTAGTTACTGCCAAAGCCCTGCTATTCGAATTTACCGAGGCAAACGCCAACCTCACGGAACATAATATGCATTTCAGACTGGTCAACATTCAGGGACCATTTTGAATTCGAGATGTTTTCATCGTCCACTTCCACTGATGTCGGATAAACTATTTGTGGTAAGTCGTCTTAAGAAAATTAACAGAAAACTGAATATTTAGCATATAAATATACAAGTTAAATCATATAAATGGTCAAATGAGCTTGTTTTTTCGAAAAACAGGGGCTTTTTTGTGAGTTACATAACTGTTGAAGAAGAAATATTACGCCAAAAATACTGTACGAGGGGCGGGGAGAGGGGTTTATGGAAGGTGCTCAAGATAAAAACAAGCCAAGCACAGTTTCAAGAACCCATCAGCTAAACCCACTACCCAGGTACTCTGAAGACCAATGGTCCATGCCATGCATTGAACCTTTGGTCCAAGCCTAGGGGCATAGGGTGGTTCAATGAAGTTGCAGTATGTGCCGCTGCTTTCCATATGGTACTGCAGTGTCTTAAAGGGGAAGTATCATGGGGTTTTTGATATCTTTTGTTAAAAATGATGAAATAAGACCTTCAATCAGCTGCAAAATAATTCTAGAATGACGAGAGGAACGAAATCAACTCAATTCTTGAAAGAAACAACTTGTGGTCTGTTCTAGAGCATTTTGGAAACAAAAATGCGAGAACTTGAAAAACATTAGCCTAATATTTTTCAAGTTTCAATCCAAACCGGCCTACTCTGTCTCTGGCCAGAGGCACTAATCGACAGTTTTATTGCACTGGGATGATAATTTTTGACAAACTTGACAATTATTCGTTGTTTCTGCTGACAGTCAAACATTTTGGGGTTTTGAAATGACAGCAAATTTTGGTGATACTTCCCCTTTAAAGTCCACTGAAATAATAACACAGGCCCTGATAAGGCCTCACTAGGCTTGCATTCATGTGTACTTGTAATGTATATTTGCATCAGGGTAACTCTATTTTTCTGTTTGCTCAGACTACAAAGAAGAATTTAAGGAGCAAAGTCAGGTGTAAATTAAATTAGGCCAGGATTAAGGTTAATGCTGGGGTTAATATTTGTGTGGAATTGAACTTAATCAAAACAAATGCACCCACACTGTCCTTGTTTGGTTGGATGCTGAGAAGATAAAACATGAGTAGGGCAGAGACCAGTTCTGCTTGAATCAGTACTGTTAATATGTACATGTAAATTAAATGTATATATTAGGTGCACTTCACACAGTTCTTTTATTTACCTCTATAGCATCGAGATACTCCAGAGAATAATGCAGACACTCCATTTGAATTTTCTCAGAAAAATCTTGAGGTTAGTACTTAAATTGATGTTCTGTAGGTTATCTTATAGTATTTTTAGTTGATGACTTCATGGAGGCATTCAATACTTAGAACCCTGCTCACTGAAACTCCCAAGAGAAGAAAAACGTAGTTTGAGTTAGTGGAGGTTGAAGTTGGTGTTGAATTTCAAGTATTCTGTTAATAATTAAGAAAATATTATGGTTTGATCATTCTTTCACAATCACAGGTCACTTTGGTGTACTAAGGTTTTTTTTTTTGTTGTTGTTGTTGTTGTTGTTGTTGTTGTTTTGTTTTTATTATTAGAGCCTTTTAATAAGAATGTTTAGTTCAGGAATTTTAGCTAAAATTTTTAAGAAGATATCAAGGACAAAACAAAGGCTAAGATCATGTTTCCATTTTGTTATAACCATGTTATTCAATAAAGACAAAAAATTTCTACATGCCAGAAAGCTGTATTTTGTTAACCGAAACAACATTTTTGAAGTAGAGTTTGAATTTTTTTTTTTTTAATAATTTCATTGCCTTACAGAACACAAAATAAAATATTACAGGTCATTACAATACTAGATACTACTTGGTTGATTATGCTTACAATACTTTACTTACAATGTTGACACTAATAGTATTTACAACAAATTACAATGAAAAGAAAAAAACAATAAGATGGTACAAAAGGGAAGAAAACGAAACACAGATAACAACACTTGTTACTTACACAGACCTTACTCAAAAAATTGTGCAAGCTGAAGAGTTCAGACAAAAAAAATTTCATTAGGTTGATTACGGAAAGCATTACTAGTATGTGAGAGCGAAGATAAAGAGCAGATTGCTGTGAGAAGCTCATTGATGACAGCGTATGTACGAGATGGTCGACAGAGTATGAAGTTATTGAAAGATACATGTAGCTGCAACCGGTTCAGAAGAAGTGATGCTATCAATCAGTAGATATATATTCTGCAAGAGGTTCCCATTTTTCCATATCGCCGCTTTTTGTTTCCAACTCAAGTCTTGATTTCAGAAAGCGTAGATAATGGTCAAAGTTAGGGGACGTTTCTTTAGATTTGGCTAGCCAGATATGACGTCGAGCTAGAAGAGGGCAATAATTAATTTGACGTATCCGGCTTCCGACCAAATGCTGTAATGTTTATAGGGTGGAGGTTTTGGGCATTAGTTTTATACTATGCAGCCATTCTGATACTCTTTTCCAAAAGTTAGATGTTTCGTGGCATGTCCAGAAGAGATGCATTAATGACTTTGGGCCTTCTTGACAGAAAGTGCAATAATTATTATCATTTGCCTTAAGCCCAATTTTATATAGAAAGTCATTGGTTGCTAGACGTCTGCGTAAAATTTGAGTTTTTTAGTTTGAGTTATCAGAGTTCTCATTAGAAGGCGGGACCCGGGTACCAGTACCAGGATACACAAGAGTCAGTACCTGCCTACTTTCAAACTGAACATAAAGAAATTCACTTCAAGTGTGATTTTCTGCCCAGTTACTCTCCTATAGGTGCCCCCCTACTTCAAAACTTAATGAAACCCCTGAGTTATTGGGATAAATTTGAGCTATTGGGAAGTAAAATTAGTTCAAGTTAACTGGTTGTTTGAGTGAACTGATGCATGTAGCAAATGTTTGAAAAATTGGGTTCAAATCCAGGGGAAATCGATTTTGTTCAAGTAAGTGAGGAGTTGAAATACCCATGTCTGAGTTAGTTGGGTTCTACTGTATACATTATTTGTTACTTATTTCTTTTAATATGCCTGCTCTCTCATGCTCAAAATGTATGTACATGTTCTTGCATTGCATTACATTGCATTGCATAAGTTTTATGTGCTTGTCATGGTATCAACCTTAATTTTGTTAATATATAGTTTTATTGTTCTTTGATGTAGCATTTTGTAGGCATTTGGCCTGTTCATTGTGTTGTACATCACATACTTCCTTTTTGTTTCAGAGAGCTAAAGTTATCATGGATAACTATCCTGCAGGACATAAGGCAGCTGCTGTTATACCATTGCTAGACCTAGCACAAAGACAACATGGTAAAAAAACATGTTATAATAATGTATAGCTCATGGTATGACCAACTTATTGTACGTCTTTTAAGATTGCTTTTTGTTGTTGTACCTCACTGATTTGACAGATGTTTTGCATGTGGTCTTAAATTCTTTAAGGAAATGTTGTTACAATGTTTTATTTGTTCTTTGTTCCTGTTTTTGGGATGTAAAAAGATCTTCTGGTAAGAATTGAAGGAATTGAGGGCCACTTGAAAAACAAATTGGCAAATCTGAGCCAAAACAACAATTGTTTACAGTGAAAGTAACAAAACCATGAACACTTGAAAGAGTTCTGTAATGTTTATTGTGTTGGGAAAGAAAAACAACCAGATACACTGTATGAGATTAAAAAACTACAAGCTGGTAATCACATGTACATGTATATTTGTGGTTGGTGGTTTTTCTTGTGGTCTGATTTCACCTCTCATGGGTTACAGAAGAATAAACATTCCAGGAATTTTTTTTAGTTTCTCTGCAAGTCAGTTTTTGATTCCAAAAGATCTATGATTTATCTGCCCTTCTTTCTTTTAGGGGCTAGATGAAATTACATGTACTTGTGTAATACATCTTCCCTTTATAAATAAATTGAATTATTTCTCTTTGTGGAAGAAGAGGATCACATTTTTGTAAGACTTAACAACATTTTTTATGGGTCTCTCATCATCTTCTCTTTGAGTCCATTTTCTTAGTTCATTATTATTATTATCATTTTATTTTATTTTTTTGCCAGGCTGGGTGCCAATATCAGCCATGAATTATGTTGCTGATATGTTAGAGATGCCAAAAATGAGAGTGTACGAGGTAGCAACATTCTACACCATGTTCAACAGGTTTGGTAATCTTTATTCTGTTCAGATTGTAACTGACTGGATAGGTGAATGATAATGATGATGATGTTACCGCTCAGATTCAACCTAACCTTTTTTAAATGTGCCTAACAATGTTGATAATAGTTACAAATGTAAAATCATAAGATGACATACAGTGTTATTATGTACAATGCATCCAGATCTAACCTTAATCCAAGGAACAGAAAAAATAACATACAAATTCATATCATAGACTGGGACATAATAATTATCCAGTCATTAACCACTTACTAAAACAGGTTTCTTAGAATTATTGAAATTTAGTATACAGACTGGTATGTTTCTTAGGTAATAACCAGTGTGGCCATAACAGTGGAGCTGAATTGGAAAAATTTGGATTTAAATTTAAAATTAGCATGGGCGTATTGTAACTTATACAGCTATACTTTTTTCTACCAAGCTTTTCATTTACTAATTTTGTGTTAAGTGTGTTCAATTCCCCTGTCAAAATTTTTGTCACCTAGTTGAAATAAATACATGTGCATTGTTAAGGCACAATCTTCACATGTATACTTTCACTATAATGTGTTTTTTTACAGAGAGCCAGTTGGAAAATATCATATTCAAGTGTGCACGACAACACCCTGTCAACTGAGAGATTCAGATATGGTGGTGGATATCATTTCAAAGAAATTAGGTATAGAAATCGCTTTGCAAAATGAATGGCAGATATTGCCAGTTCTTTTAAAACTGACCTGCTGTCATGTACATGTACATTTTCATTCTTAACATTATTGCTCCCAGCTTTATTTGTAGCAATGCACTTGTCTTGAGCATTGTAGATACTTGTCCATACTTTTTTGTTGTACTCTGTCAAGGAATGGACAAACTTTGGCGGGAGGTCTGGCTAACCCTTTTAAACCATTCATGCTTTTTAACCCTTTAAAGTGCCCCTGGGACGAAAATTCTCATTTTCCATCTTTTTGCATTTTCGTGTAGAATATGACCTTCTTACTCATGTTACTAAATTTCAATCCTTTATGGCGATTGGAAGTATTTTTTTTTAGCCATTTATTCGAGGTTTCACGGCCGCCATTACTTGGCCTTGTTCCGGAAGTTAACAAGGCCGCTTGCTGCTAATTACAGGAAGTGACGTCATTGGCTCAACACGAAAAATTCCACATGGCTAATTTTCATATGGATTCTACTTCATAAACTGTATTTTGCTGTTGCGAACTAAATAACAGCAGAATACAGTTTATGAAGTAGAATTCATATGAAAATTAGCCATGTGGAATTTTTCATGTTGAGCCAATGACGTCACTTCCTGTAATTTGCAGCAAGCGGCCTTGTTAACATCGGGAAAACAAGGCCAAGTAATGGCGGCCGTGAAATCTCGAATAAAAGGCCAAAAAAAAGTACTTCCAATCGCCGTAAAGGATTGAAATTTGGTAACATGAGTAAGAAGGTCATATTCTAAACGAAAATGCAAAAAGATGGAAAATGAAATTTTCGTCCCAGGGGCACTTTAAGTTCTAACAGTGATCAACATCACATTTCTCCTTGTATTATCAATGCTTAAAGGACCCTAGTCAGCTTCCGCCATTTTCGATGCCATCAAAATTATTGTTACTGCATGGTGAAGCGAAATCTTAATTCTTTACTGTAATTTGTGTTCCTGAAAGTATGTTTTACGATTATCTCTAGTAGTTTCACAGTGATTTCGTTCATTTCAACATGCTCTGAATGAAATATAATAGCCAAACTCTCGCATATAAACAAAAACAAACGTGTGGCTGACTAGGGCTCTTTAATTCAACCCCTGAGGTCATGAAAATAAAGGACATGATCACCCCAGGTGAATTTTCTTGATATGTTTACAACTTCTCCCCAGTAATTTTAAAACAAAAGTGTAAGGACAAGATAGGAGAATTTGTTTTTTTTATATTATGGGCTATTAATATTGATGCAGAACATTTGCAAATACTTCTGTACAGCTTTATTCGTATGGTACAGAACACATTATGTCACATAGTTATACTTGAAATGCAGAAGGTATACTGTGATTCAATTATACACAATGTTAATGTTGTGTTCTGATTACTTACAGTGTACAATACTAGGACCGCTATTGACTTTACAGTATGAATTTTAAAAATAAATTTATCTTGTTTGTAGGAATTAAGATGGGCGGAACTACTAAAGATGGCATGTTTACTCTGAGTTCTGTGGAGTGCCTAGGTGCCTGTGTTAATGCTCCTATGATGCAGATTAATGACAACTATTATGTAAGTTCTTTAAATATCTAAAAATGTTTTATTACTTGTTGAAAGTGGAAGGGAGGGGCATGGGGTAGTGTTTCAAGGGTGACTTAGAGTGTAGTTTAACCTACATCTATGAAACGACACAGTGAGTACATGACTTTTGCTACTGCGAATACCTTCTGTGTATGGTCCGAGAAAGTCATATTTCTTACAGGCAGTGCCTGTTGAAACAGATATTTTTGCACTGTTTATAAGTACAGTTGACTCCCTTTATTGCGGACACCCTCGGTACTGCGCGTTAGTATCCTAAATATAGCGAGAGTCCGTAATAGTGGGAATTAATTTCAGTCAAACGTCTGTAATTTATTTTTGCTAGGGATTTAGCTGCTGTCCGTATTATTGGGGTGTCTGTAATAGTGAGGTTTCCGCAATGCTAGAGTTGACTGTATGCCGGAAAAGCAGATTTTGACAAGGGTTACTGGAATCCAAAAAGTAGAAAAGGGGTAACAATGCATGTTACAGCAATAATTGAGCTTCAATTGTGGAAAAAAATGGCATACGTTGTTTTGTATTTTACCTCTTTTTGGAATAATTGTTGCTTAATTATCTCTAAAAAATGCGTGGTTATCCCCAATTTTCTCTTTGGATTCCACTAGGCCTTGCTAAGATCTGCGGTTTCCCACATAGACATAAACTTTGCGAAAATACAGTACCTCTGTATTAGCGGGCACCGTCGTTAAACTTTGTGTGTTTTTACTTGAGCGACTTTTTGGTGAAAGTAGAAACAGAACTTTTAGTTTTGTCAACTTGTAGTGTCTTTGTAGCATTAAAGGCAATCAACACTTGATCAAGAGTAAATGCCTTTTCCATCTGTTGGTTTCATCTGCCGTGGTTCTACTTTTAGCTAGCTTTACATCAACCTAGCTTCTCCACCAAAGGTCATTTGCAGTGCTGCTAATGTTCTCCATAATTATATTTTTCAAGATGGATTGGCCCATACGTATTATACATGCATGATACAGTAGATGCTTTTTGTTTATGTGACAATGCCCCAAAGCTAGCCATACATAATTGAAGAAAAGGTTAGCAAATTATATAGCACAAATGTTGAAGTAGCTTTGGCAAACCCGAGCAATAATAAAGTTCTTTTTATTATTATTATTAAAATCTGATATTGAGGAGCAGTATCAAAACTCCTGCCTTTTACATTGTAAATGTAATATCTGTTGACTTTATAGGAGGACCTCTCTGCTAAGGATGTTGAAGAAATTATTGATGACCTCATAGCTGGAAAAACTCCTAAAGCAGGGCCCTGGTAAGCTGAAATTTTTTGTTTGAAATGACTGCATTTTTAAAGTGATTACTTGAACATTCCACTCCTATTGATTGCTGCACATTACGCATCTCTGTTATATACTGTATCTGTCAATCATCCACTCACCTGTTCCACTGTCCTCCCACTCACACATTCACTCACTCAACCACCAGTTCTTACATTCAAGTTTTAACAATGATTTACACAACACAAAAACCTTAATTGAATTGTTCCAATTTGCTCCTTGAACTAGATCAGTAACTGTGCAAAGGCACTTACACGTTTCTTGTTTTAGCTACATGTAGCTATGTGTTTGTGGGTGATGGACCATGATGCACAAGTTAGTTTCTTAAAGAAACACAATTGAACCCACTTTACAAACACCCCAATACACTGCACAGATCATCTCACACAGCTGTTTTCTTATCTGAAAACCCAAACACTGTTCGTACAACCAAATTTTTGTGGCCTGTCAGAGGCACCCTTCCACCCTTTACAATGTTCATGATAACCACTTCATGTCTGAATTTGTTGTGGTTACATTTTCCTTTGCAGGAGTGATCGCTTTTCCTGTGAACCCGCTGGGGGCTTAACATCACTGACCGAGCCACCAAAAGGCCCTGGGTTTGGTGTGCGAGCAGACTTGTGAATGTGTCATTGTGATCTAGAATGACAATCTACATGTTGAACCTTGTAAAATATTGTTGGGAGATCATGGTCCTTCTATACAGTGCTGAGATTTTATGTACTGATTTAACATTTTAGTTACATGCGTTGTTGTGCCAGACGTGGCATTTTTGTCAGTTGTGTGAGACTGGTATGACACAAATGGCAGAAATAAATTTCCAGAGCGATTCACAAATACCACCACCACCAAATCATTTTCACTTGTAAAAGCATCGATGTTATAAAAATCGTGAGAGGTCGAGTATTTGTCTGTTGGCAGACGTACAATGTCATTACTGAAGTAGGCGTGGAAAATGGTCTTCAAAAAATACTGTACACTTGTAATAAAATGTGGCTTTTGCAGTGGTGTAGTGTTTTGTACTGTTTTGTGAATCCTTCTGGGAGGATTTTTTTGTTGTTGTTCTGGCTAAGAAATTATTGGTCTCAGAAATAATGTGTCTCACTGTCTTGCAAGGTCTTAAATTTATCATTTTTGCCACCCTTGAAATACTCTCGCATGCCACTAAAGTAACTTGCTTGTCACTTTGTTTTATTTTTGAGAAGTGTTGTACAAAGTTCTAAGACAAATTATCCTCTTTTAAGGAAATGATTGTATTGCAACACCTTTTGTTGTAAAAAATAAAATAAAATAAGGTCAGTTATTGTTGTGGATGCCTTTTTATTTTCATTTTATCTGTTGATGTGAGGTGAAGCTGCGCTTGTTACAGGTTATCACTGCTACCTCGCCATTGATTCTCTTCTGTCAGCTCTCACTAGGTTCTGTTTATGAGGGAGGCAGGGAGGTAGCAGCTGAGAGGAAAGAATGGGAGGAGACTGGAAGAAAACCAAAATTTTTGACATAATGGGAAGTGGGCAAAATACACTGAGAAGAACAATAGGGACTTAAAGAATTTAGACGGGACGGCCGTAGGGCACCGGCGGAAGTAAATTTTCACAGACTGGCCAAGTTACGCACGCTCAAGCTGTTGTCTTGCCTGCGTCACGTGGCGTCGAAAACGTAGTTTGGCAAGATTTTTCGTTCTGTGTAAAACGCGAGTATTTTAATCCTCTGATGTTTAAAAAAATGTTGTTGTACTCAGCTAAACACGTGAAATTAGTAGGCAAGAATCATGTTTAGTTTTCGACGCAATTTAGTTCGCAGAGATGCAAAGATACTGACATTGTTTGCAGGTGTACGAAATATAGAAAATAGGTATGGCATCGACATCGACCAAAACTTCCAAGTATAAAATAACAAATCGTTTTCTCGCACACAACGGATTAATTATTCTTTAGGGGCATTTCTCAGATTTACTGCTTTGCGAATCATTAAAACAAGCGATGTTTCAATCAAAACTTACTTCTAGAATTATAAATTAGAGATTCCAGAATGAAATCTTACGTGAACTGCATAAGAATGGTTTTGGCTTCAATAAAAACTAAAATAGTACATAAAATTGTCAGGTGGGTAAGATACTAGTCATCTGGAAGTGTAAGAAACTGTCAACTTGAAAACTTGATATATTGTAGTATTCCTGCTTCATTTGCTTCGTTGGCCAAGTTAATTTCGCTCTTTTGCTGATTTGAGGCCATTTTAGAGAGTCATTGCTTCCTAGGTGTTCTTCTCATAAGAGAATTGACTTGCCAAGTCTTAATTCCCTTACGAGTGGAAAAACGTAGGAAGCGATAACTCGCTATAATGGCCTCGAATCAACAAAAGAGACAATAAGCAATACATCGTAGAAACAAGGTATGTCATTTTTATTAAGGACTTTAAAGTATTTCTACTTCCTAAACCCGATCGTAAATATTCCCATACAAACTCTTATCTTTTCGCCGTGATCGCTATCCACCAGATGATCATTGCTCGCAGCTTCAGGTTGGGTTGCCTGTGGTCTTTCCGGTATCGGATTGTGCATGTGGGTTCGAAATTGGGAGCTTTGGAAGTATAAAAAAAAAGTACCGAAGGAGTGTTCTGCCATGAAAATCTATAAACGTCTTGATTGTAAGTGAGAGTAAGAGCAACGATTTAAAGAGAGTAATATAGGATAAGTGTAGGAGCTCGGTTAAACCACTTGTAAGTAATCAGTGTATACAGGAGCCCATTACGGAGGCTATCAACCATATCATTAGTTTGACACTGTTTCCGAAACTTAAACAATGCTGCAGTATGCGGAAAATCTAGCCATCGCTGCATGGAAAGGATATAAAACACAAGCAAATATCAAGAGTCGCAATCAACATTATAACGTACGGACTATTTTATTTTTATGAACTGCGTGAAATATTAAGCAATTATTGGATGAGGTTGAGCATGATAGCGAGAATTATCAAGGCCGAGGTTTGTGTTATCTGCCGAAGCCGAAGGCTGAGGCGGATAACACAAACCGAGGCCTTGATAATTTCGCTATCATGCGAAAACCGAATCCAATAATTGTTTTATTATACAATTATAAATGTACGAGCGTTGAGACATTTCACAGAACAACAACAAAGTAAGCCACGCAATGACACGTTTCAGTGTAAACATCTTTATTAATGACAGCCGTGAATAACGTGTAAAGCGGAATTCAAAAGGTTTACAGAAAGGATTTAAGCTTAAAACATCTGAAAACGTTTCAGGAAAAACTGAATCGAACTGAAACTTTTGAACAAAATTCTAAAGTTAAGTTGTACGGTCTTATGAAAAATGTTCCCGATTTGCGTTTAATGAATGTTGACATTACAGTTGAAGAAATTAAAATTTTTCGTTATCTCTGAATGAGAGTTCTGTACAATAAATTCCTCTTGAGAAAGGCTAATAACGGGAGATAACTGGTGCGGATTAATAGCCACTTCCTCACCTCTCACCTCGCACTCTGTCGTCAGGGTTTCCGACATTTTTCTCTTGGTTGAAATGTCAGTCCTGCTATAGCTCCGAATGCTGGATTCATTTCTGTGCCCGCTCACCGCCATGATATGCCTTGCTTCGAACCCGGACTTGTCCAGGATTGTAACCGCCGTTGCCCTGATCGAGTGATTGGTGTAACACTTTGAAAGTTTGGCTTCTCCAGAGATCCTTTTCATTTTTTCACCGAGCAAACGCTCTCCGACAACCATGTTATCGTACCACACTTGATCAGATATGCCGGCGTTTTTCTTCGGCCGCTGAAACAAAAATTCGTTTGAGGGATTCAGGTGCTGTATGTACCGTTCAAATGAAGCCACAGGACAGTGTGGTCCTGGTTTCTCGAACATCACGCCTCCTTCAAATCCTTCATCATTTTCTCGTCGGTTCTTTGTGAGTTCATCTGTTGTTTTGCACACATATTTTGCACCTTTGCCATCCGTGCTGAATGAAAAATCAGCTTTTTTGAGTTCACGAAGATTTTGCCTTCCTCGGCGACAAAAGTACAACATAACGGCTCGAAAAAAACTTTGTTTTGAAGCGTTTCCGGGCTGTTTTGGTTAAAAACATCGCTTTCGTACAGCTTTTTAAGATCTTCTTCGCAGATCGGTGGCGTGTGTTCGACTTTGGCGAGCCCTTGTCGTTTTAGTTCAACGCACTTGGCGCCAAAAACTTTGTTTGCCTCGGCAAATGCTGGATCGTTTATTATATCGAAGCCAAGAGTCGCCTTGAAGTGTCTGCCCAGTCCAAATCTCAGGCTGTTGAGAGTGTTTTTGGAATAAGAAGTTCCATCGACTTTTCTAGCTTCGGCATAAAATAGTTTGAGAACGTTACTGATGCCATCTTTGGTTTGCGGTTCGGGAACTTTCTTCTCCTTCAAATACTGCTGTAAAACTCTAAGAGCTGTCTTGGTAGCTCTTTGCGTCCTTGTCGTCAACAAGGCGTCCTAAATCCGCTTCTGAGACTGACGCGAATCTTGGAGCGGACTCCGCCATGACAATCTTGCTCAAACCGCCGGCTAGCTTGTCAGGTGACGAAAACCATTGTCTGCAAAAACGCGTCATACCTACATGCATAAACGCCAGTGTCTTTAGATGTGACGCGATGACACAGCGCCATCTGGAATTAGCGGGGTGCTTTTAGCCAATCAAAATTGAAATAGCATCAGCATTGTATAATAATATCGTTTAAAAACTCCAATAATGCCTAGCTAAAAGCTGAACATAACCAACTACACATATTATGTTATTATTTAACTAAACTAGATAAATAAGCGGGAAAAACTGCTTGACTTGGCTTGGAGCTCTCACAGTTTACAAATCCATTACCAAGGGCGGCGGCTCGATACTAGTGACTGTAAGGGTTCCTCCGTTAGCTGGCAAAGCCTGAGACACGCTTAACTTCCAGTACATTGGAGAGCCTGGCAAGCTTCCAACATAAACCTGCAGTAAATCAGAATTTTCAAGAGTTAAAAATTTTAAAAAGTATAAAAGTACTGTCGTTAGATTTATAAGCATTCCTTCTCCCCGGCAATTTGACGTTTCAATTTCCAGTTGATAAATGAGTGTCCCACCTATATCAGCAACTGCTACCCGTGGATCAGTCCATTGCAACCAACAATTTGATATAATTCAATGAAGTTGATAACTATTCAGTTCACACAGCTATGTAAAAAAATATCTGTGAAAGTTCGGGACTAGAACTGAGCCATCCAGTATAACCCAAGAACTGATGCAAACAAGATTTAAAAGAGTCCACGACAGGCAGGATAGAGGTGGTGAAATAAGTAGCTTGTTGCTCTGGTGTCTAGAATAGAAATTGTACTCAAAGCCGGAAATTCTTCCATCTAACAGCGAGATATCTTTAGCTTTGTATAGGTCTGTATACCGTTACTGTGGGGTATTACTGGACCAACCTTGATGCGATAATTCATTCCGGCTACAACTTGTTGTCTATAGCATATGGCTACGAACTGAGGGAAAGTTTGCTCGGCCATTTTGTCTGCTTGCATCTTTACCTATGAAACAAATTAAAAAACAAGTACAGGTTCAAACATGATTTCTATAAAATTGGTCTTTAGTTTCTAACACTCAGTTGGACCACCCGTGCCCGTATAATTAAATTCATTTTTAAAGAATGTGATCAAGTTTGGTGTAACACTATAACGTTTCTACACAAAACACAAATCATAAAATCATCCCGGATATTAGAATTTCGGTGGCCTAAGCTGGGTGTACTGAATTTGTAAATCAGAGACGGCAAAACACGGTCAAAAACGGGAAATTTTGATTCAAGCTACATAGTTATTGAGACGAAAAGCTTCCGGCGTTTTACGTTCAGAGACTGAAGAATTTTTACTTTGTCAGACAGCAGAACAGTTTAATTTTTACCGAGGAGAGAGGTGTTGCAGCCCAAATGTTTGGAAGGACAATTTTCACTGAGAGACAAGGGAGCTCGCGTGAATTAAGGCATGGGCCCAAAATTGTTCTCACAAAAAGTGTGGGGGCTGTCTATCTCTAAACACTTTTAATGTGGGCAGATGAAACTTTGACAGATACATACACTATTGATTTGCGGTAATTTGGTACTTTTAAATTATGCAAATTAGGTCACGTGACTTCCATCGGCAGAAAAAAGCTTTATCTTAAAATGGCAACACTTTTTCTTGCGTCCATAATTTATTTATCATTTTAATAATGTTAAGGGCGTTTATTATATCACTTCTGTGCTTGGCCTTCTTAAGATTTTTCTAAGCAAAGGCCTAACGGAGGGGGGTAATTGTCTTGGGGGACTGGGTACTAATCGAAAAATCCGTGTATTTTAAAAATTATTTAAAAATTCAAAAGGGGCCAAGCACAGTTTTGTAGATGCTATTATTGCAAGTTGTCTCGTACCAATCAGGTTAAATATCTCACAACGAAAAGTGTTGCCATTTTTGCTTTCATCATTTTAAGTAAATTGTGGCCGTGCAAAGTCACGTGACAACATTTACATAATTAAAAAACACTAAATTGACACAACTTGTCGATTTATGTATCTGGCAAAGTTTCAACCTTCTAATGCCAAAGTGTTCTGAGATAGACCACCCCCCTTCACTTTTTGAGCGATTTATTGGGGGCCCATGCCTTAATTTACCTGAGAGTCACCCGATGCAATGCTAAAGAAAGAATGCTAAGGCTAAATCAAACAAACCTGATCACAAATCTTTTGGATCTCCTCTGTGGCTACTTCTACCTTACTCCATCCACCCATACAAGTAAGTACTGCTCCCATTTTGAGATGAGTTTATACCCACAGAAATTACTGTTTAAATGAAGAGATGGGAAAGTGAACAACGGCGCAAAATTTATCCTTTTTTAATCGATAAGGCGGAAAATCAGCTGATTGGTTGAAAACATTAAGGAAATGTTCATAAGCTATTGTGGATGACTTACTGAAGTATGTCATTAATTAACGATATTTTTAGACCTCCTGTTGTGAAGTGTTATTTCGTAAATGTTTGTTTGGCACGTAGGAAGACGCGTTTTGATAAATATTACAAAGAAGTCTTAAGATTAGACAATAAAATCTTCTCAGTAGTCGACCAATTGTCAAACTAGCTTTGTTTTACTTTGCTTTTTGTAAAGACGTAAACACTTATTTCGCAGTTAATTTTAGAACAGGCCTCAAGGACAACCTATTTACGCGGGATGCCCTGAGGGCAGACGTGTCTAAAATTGGGCTCGCTACCTTTTTTTTTCTTCGTGGTAGCAAAATATTTCCAGCTTGTTTCGTTTAGCTTTCAAGGCCCATCATTTACCTAACTGATAACCTATATTAGCATGATTCGGTCATGAATTGGAATGTTCTTTAGAACGAAAATTGACGTTTTTCCTGGGTTTTCGCACAACTAAACAGATCATTTAAGTGTAGACTTAAGCGGCGCCGAATATCAATTTCCGATTAAGGTGATCATGCAGAAGTGGCGCGTTGATACCTGAATAAAAACAGGCTGGGAAAAAGTACTCATTGCGATCCAGAATTACTCTAAATTCTACACGGCTACAATCAAATCCTAATAGTATGCAGGATGTTTGTCAAATGAACCTATATTGCAGATGACCTGTAGCTTCGATGAGTCCCCTGTAGCTCAGGTCCTCTTCATGTGTGAGACAAATTGTGTCTTCTGTTTATATACCGAGAACGAAAAGGCGCGTTTTTTCGCTTTGTCGAAATCCTCCGCCGACTGTGAAGTAATCGGCCGGGGTTTCTAAGGAGATGGTCATGCCATACACAATTAAGCATATCACAATTTACTATGACGATTTTAGACTGTCTTCCGCTCTGAAGTGCTATTTTCCAAAATGTTTGTTTGGCACGCAGGAAGTCGTGCTTTGATGAAATCCGTCAGTTTACACTAAGCTAGACTACACTATAGACAAACAAGGTTGGTTTTAATTGTTTTTTGAGGAACTGACGTAAATGCTTCTTTCACAGATATTTTATCTGTTGTCAAGGCGCATCGATCTTAAAAGAAAAATTAAAGCCTGTTTTATTCATAACTTGGAATATAATTTACCGCAAGAATATATTTTTCCTGGTTTCTCCCAAAACGAAAACAGTACAAATAGAACGACACTGCAATTGAGTGTGAAACAACATTACAACATCACGACGAGCTGTAAATGCTACGGCATTATGATACGTCTTACGGCTTGTTTTTGTTTTAGTGTTTTTTTCTTTCGTGTTTTGCAGTTAACCTGCTAACTCAATAACGCAAAAAGGAAGTCACCCTTTAATGAAATCCGTTAGTTAGACTATAATATCCGGTCAATAGACAAACAAGGCTGGTTTGGCTTTGATTTTGAGGAGCTGACACAAAAACGTATTTTACACCTCCAGTTATTTTATCTGTTATAAGACTTACCACAAGTCGACTTCTTCAGTTAAGCGACGAAGTCGCGACAGCAAGCGACGAAAGAACGAGGAAAACAAAACCAACATAACATAAAGAGCGAAGAGGGTAAATAATATTGGAAAGGGCTTTTAGAAAGTTTAATCTGTAATCTGTAAAATAATATATATAGATAGACCCGGTATTTGGCAAGATAAACTCATGAGAAACAAAAGATTTTTTTCCTGCTTCCTATTACGTATGTAGACTACAGCGGCACCGCGTTCCGTCGCTTTACATTCCAGAATTTTTTTTTATTGCACACGACTGTTATAGTGTTATTCGTTTTGTGCACTTTTGTGCCATTGAACAGGTTTACTGCCGAAAAACGGAAGAAAAAAAAAACAAACCGTAGCTTTTACAATATAGGTTTAGCATTTGGACCTCATCGTTGTAATGCTCCCCGGGGGGTACTCCAAAAAAAATTGGGTAGGGGTGTGCGACACGCTTCCCAAAACCCTTACCATATTTATGACTAAAATCTGCGATTTTCCCTACCCTATTTATGACCTGAAGTAGCTTCTTCTAAAAAAAATCGAGCCCAGGACTAGAGTGCAAAAATCTATACCCTATTTATTACCAAAATGGCGGCAAAATGGCTAAAAGCGATACCCTATTTATGACCAAAACAGCCGAAAAACCATACCCTTTGGCGCCGCACATACCTATATAGCCCATATAAGGGAGTACCCCCCCCCCCCCGGGTAATGCTCTTTCACACTCCATTGCAGTGATCTGTACAGGTCCGCAAATGATCCCCGGACGGGAAATGATCCCCAAATTGGACCGGAAATAATTCCCGTACCGGAAATGATCCCCAAACTGGACTGCATTGCGTTACTATAGATATAGAATGGAATACACTTCATTTTTTTTCTTTATTACACAACAATTACACAACAGTCATTCTATTTAAACTATCTGCATGCAAAATTCACAACTTTAAAAATTATCAGTGTAGCAGCTCAGTGCAATAGAACAATTTAGCTATAAACTGGAACATACATGTATATAATTTACGAAACTGATCTGACACTACGGCAAAGGGCTTATTTATTTGGGCCAATATTTCAATTAGTACAACTAGTCTTCTTCAGGGCCAGAGATACAATAAGAAAAACTAACGGCCCTTAAAAGTTTAAATTAACGGTTAATGGTTAACTAGTGTATATGACGTAGCGTATATAACAGTAAATAGGATTTTTCATTTTCTCTCTTAAGCTGGGTTCTGTTTATGAGGGAGGCAGGGAGGTAGCAGCCGAGAGGAAAAAATGGGAGGAGACTGGAAGAAAACCAAAATTTTTGACATAATGGGAATTGGGCAAAATACACTGAGAAAAACAATAGGGACTTTAAGAATTTAGACGGGACGGATGTAGGATGCCGGCGGAAGTAAATTTTTACAGACTAACCAGGTTGCGCATACTCAAGCCGTTGTCTTGCCTGCGTCACGTGGCGTCGAAAGGTATGTCATTTTTTTAAAAGAACTTTACAGTATTTCTACTTCCTAAACCCAATCGTAAATATTCCCATACAAACTCTTATATTTTCGCCGTGATCGCTATCTACCAGATGATCATCGCTCACAGCTTGAGCTTGGGTTGCCTGTGGTCTTACCGGTATCGGATTTTGCATGCGGGTTCGAAATTGGGAGCTTTGGAAGTATAAAAAAAAAGTACTTAAAGAGTGTTCTGCCATGAAAATCTCTAAACGTCTTGATTGTAAGTGAGAGTAAGAGCAACGATTTAAAGAGAGTAATATAGGATAGGTGTAGGAGTTCGAATAAGCCACTTGGTAAGTAATCAGTGTATACAGGAGCCCAGCCATCGACCATATCATTAGTTTGACACTGTTTCCGAAACGTAAACAATGCTGCAGTATGCGGAAAAACTAGCCATCGCTGCATGGAAACGATATAAAACACAAGCAAATATCAAGAGTCGCGACCAACATTGACGTACTGACTATTTTATTTGTATGAAATGCATGAAATCTTATCGTTTAAAAGACTCCAAAAATGCCTAGCTAAAAGCTGATGGTAACCAACTACACACATTTTGTCATTATTTAACTAAACTAGATAAATAAGCGGCAAAAACTGCTTGACTTGGCTTGGAGCTCTCACAGTTTACAAATCCATTAGCAAGGGCTCGATACCAGTGACTATAAGGGTTCCTCCGTTAGCTGGCAAATCCTGAGACACGCTTAACTTCCAGTAGATTGGCGAGCCTGGCAAGTTTCCAACATAAACCTACAACAGTAAATCAGAATTTTCAAGAGTTAAAAAGTTAAGTAAGTGTAAGTACAAAGTAATGTCGCGGTTAAATTTATAAGCATTCCTTCTCCCCGGCGATTTTAAGTTTGAATTTCCGGTTGACGATGACTGGCCCACCTATATCAGCAATTGCTACCCGTGGGTCAGTCCTTTGCAACTAACAAGTTGAAATAATTCAATGAAGTTGATTACTATTCAGTTCCCTCTAACATTTGTCACACAGCGATGCCCTAAAACATCTGTGAAAGCTCGGGATTAGAACTGAACCATCCAGTCTAACCCAAGAACTGATGCGAACAAGATTTGTAAGAGTCCACGACAGGCAAGATTTAAGAGCGTCTGTGATTTTGGTGGTGAAATAAGTAGCTTGTTTCTCTTGTGTCTAGAATAGGAATCGTACTCAAAGCCGGAAGTTCTTCCATCTAACAGCGAGATATCGACAGTTTTGTAACAGTATACTCTTAGTGTGGGATAATACTGGACCAACCTTAATGCGGTAATTCATTCCGGCAACAACTTGTTGTCTATAGCATATGGCTACGAACTGAGGGAAAGTTTGCCCGGCCATTTCGTCTGCTTGGATCTTCACCTATGGAACAAACAAGTTCAGCTTCAAACATGATTTCTATAAAATTGGTCTTAAGTTCCTAATATCAATTGGACCACCCGTGCATATAAATTCATTTCCTAAAGAATGCAGTGATCAACTTTGGTGTACCGCTATAACGTTTCTACACAAAACACAAATCATAAAATCATCCCAGATATTAGAATTTCGGTGGCCTTGGCCGCTTAATGAAGCTGGGTGCACTGAATTTGTAAATCAAACGGCAAAACACGGTCACAAACCGGGAATTTTGATTCAAGCTTCATAGCTATTGAGACGAAAAGCTTCCAGCGTTTTACATTCAGAGACTGAAGAATTTTTACTTTGTCAGACGGCAGAACAGTTTAGTTTTTACCGAGGGGAGCGGTGTTGCAGCCTCAAGCGTTTGGAGGGACAAAGGAGTCACGCGATTCAATGCTAAAGAAAGGATGCTAACAAACCTCATCACAAATCTTTTGGATCTCCTCTGTGGCTATTTTTACCTCACTCCATCCACCAGGTATTGTTGCCATTTTAAGATGAGCTTATACCCACAGAAATTACTGTTTAAACGACGATTTGGGAAATAAACAATGGTGCAAAATTAATACAGTTTAGAGCGATAATGCGGAAAATCAGCTGATTGGTTGACTTACTGAAGCATGTCATTAATTAACAATATTTTTAGACCTCCTTTTATGATAAAGCGTTATGTCCTAAATGTTTGTTTGGCAGGCAGGAAGTCGTGTTTTGATGCCGGAATATGTATTGTAAAGAAGTCTTAAGTTTAGACAATAAAATCATCTCAATAGAGACCAACAGACAAACTAGCTTTGTTTTGTTTTGCTTTTTGTAAAGACGTAAAAACTTCAGTTTCACAATTAACTCAAAAAAGCCACAAAGACAACCTATTTTAGACATAATTTGGTCGTGAATTGGATTGTGCTTAGCGTAAGAATTTTTTCCTGGTTCCTTCGCATAACAAAAACAGATTACGTATGCAGACTACAGCGGCGCCGAATATCAATTTCGAGCTTGTTTTTGTTTGGTTTTGGTTTTTTTTATCGTTTAACTTTCAGAGCTAATTGATAACGTTATTAATTTATTAGCATGATTCGGTCATGAATAGGAATGTTCTTTAGAACGAAAATTGATGTCTTTTCCTGGGTTTTTCGCATAACAAAACAGATCATTCAAGTGTAGACTATTCTCACTGAATAATTAATTAGCGCATCATGAAACGACCTTTCAAATTGCTCCGTGGCCCTAGGGATGGCATTAGTGCATTTCGGGCTTTACTTATTAATAAGCTAGGCCATGTGGCTTTGATTTTACTCTGTCACAGCGCCGTCCGCCGAAACGAACGGCCGAGTTTCGTTTTTTCTAGTCGGTCAACCAACACCAGCCCGTTTTTTTTCTTTTCTTCGCTTGAACTGTGGTTTCTTTCTTCATGGCGGAGCCGGCGGGCGATTTACCTGCGTTGCCACCAGCACCAGAACCGCCTCCAGAACCTCCGGCGGAACCTGCGCCAAGACCGGCAGCAGAACCCGTGGTGGAACCTAATCAGGTATTTTTTCTGTCTCTTCCGCTTTGTGGTACGTGTTTCGGCTTGTTTTCGTATGCTAGTCTTCTGTCGTAGGCCGTCTTATCATAGTTTTTTCTTTGGCGTTTCGGTTAGTTTGGTATTCTTACCTGTTTTCGCCGGTTTCGTTATCTGGGTGGTTTTTACGTGGCACGTGTCCCTTGGGTATGCTTGTTTGTCACCGTTCGTTCCCTTGTTTCTTGTGTTTTCTCTGGTGTTATCTCTACAAGTTCTTAGGGCCTTTTTATGTTCGTAGGTTTTACCTTTAGGAGTAGACCTTTATTCTGGTATTGTTAAGTTATGTTTTCGGTTTGTGCCTGTTTTGTTTTGCGGGCTCCGGGAGCCCATACTTTATCTCTCGTTTCGGAAACCGCTTTTAATCCGTTGCATATCTTAGGTTTTTGGCTCCGCGAGCCAGGTTGTAATGTATCTTTATTGATTACGGTCCGGGAGCCAGATTTTAAAGGAGTTTGTTATTAACGGTCCGGGACCGTTTTGGCTCCGGGAGCCAGATTTCAAAGAAGTTTGCTATTAACGGTCCGGGACCGTTTTGGCTCCGGGAGCCAGTTTTGTAAGAGGATTGTTATTAACGGTCCGGGACCGTTTTGGCTCCGGGAGCCAGATTTGGAAGGAGATTGTTATTAACGGTCCGGGACCGTTTTGGCTCTGGGAGCCAGTTTTGTAAGAAGATTGTTACTAACGGTCCGGGAGCCAGATTTCAAAGTAGTTTGTTATTAACGGTCCGGGACCGTTTTGGCTCCGGGAGCCAGTTTTGTAAGAAGATTGTTACTAACGGTCCGGGAGCCAGATTTCAAAGAAGTTTGTTATTAACGGTCCGGGACCGTTTTTGGCTCCGGGAGCCAGTTTTGTAAGAAGATTGTTATTAACGGTCCGGGACCGTTTTGGCTCCGGGAGCCAGATTTGAAAGGAGTTTCTTATTAACGGTCCGGGACCGTTTTTTAGCTCCGGGAGCCAGTTTTGAAAGGAGTTTGTTATTAACGGTCCGGGACCGCTTTGGCTCCGGGAGCCAGTTTTGAAAGGAGTTTCTTATTAACGGTCCGGGACCGTTTTTAGCTCCGGGAGCCTGTTTTTAAGGGAGTTTGTTATTAACGGTCCGGGACCGTTTTGGCTCCGGGAGCCAGTTTTTGAAAGGAGTTTCTTATTAACGGTCCGGGACCGTCTTTAGCTCCGGGAGCCAGTTTTGAAAGGAGTTTGTTATTAACGGTCCGGGACCGTTTTTGGCTCCGGGAGCCAGATTTGAAAGGAGTTTGTTATTAACGGTCCGGGACCGTTTTGGCTCCGGGAGCCGGCTTTAAAGGAGTTTAGTCTTTACGGTCCGGGACTGTATTTTTTGCTCCGGGAGCCAGCTTTGTAAGCGGTTTGTTATTACGGTCCGGGGACCGTTATTAGCTCCGGGGGCCAGTCTCAGGGTTTGTTGTTTACCGTACGGGACCATCCTTTGGCCTCAGAAACACAGTTTTGTGTTTATTGTTAGACGTTCGGAACCCGTTTCCTTAGGGTACGGTTTTGTGGTTCCGGGACCCCGCTGTTTTATAGGATTTTGTGCGTTTGGTCCTAGACCCTCAGGTATTCAGACCCCGCCTACGTTTTTGGAAAGAATTTCGTTTGAAATTTTAGCTTTCTTAGTGTTTCACCTTAGGCTGTATTAGTCAAGGGCTGACCCTCTTTTTGCTTTCGTATTTACGATTTCTGTCCGCGCGGCTCCGGGGCTGTTTGTCTCTAAGCGATCTTTTCTTTGTGTTTCGGGATCGTTCAACCCTTAACAGCTTTTTGGTTCCACACAGAAGTTTTTGTTCAGTTCACCACCCGGTTTGTTTAGTTAAGAGATCATCGTTAGGTCGGTTAGGACGGCTTATATTTTAACGTTTGCGTTTGTTTATCTGTTTGGGAAGAGACATATCTGGACTACTCTCGTTTTGTCTGGGCCCTCGCTTAACCCTAGGTGTTCCTTTTTCGACCTCTCTTAGGCTGATGA